>NC_080670.1:93500946-93625645 GCF_030247195.1 Topomyia yanbarensis | reverse complement strand
TCTGCCATATTTGGAGAAAAAAATTGTTCTACACATACCATCAAATCTCAACCGTTACAGTTATTGAACTTTTAGTGTAAAAAACTTATTTGTCTTAAAATACCTCTAACTTTAAAAGTATACTTTGTATTTTAAATGTTTTAGTTCCATTCGAAAGGTGAGAAAATTTCGCATTGAGTGATGCCCTCACATGTTTCAGCTAATGAGTTTAAATAGCCTTTTCAAAGTAATTTATTGAAAATTAAACAATTACAGACGATTTTTCGTTCATTTCTTGAAAATCATAATAGTTAACCTCATCATTTTAATAATTCAGATTGTTAGTCTTGATGAGCTGCTTAATTTGTTCTTTGACATGATACACTTACCTTTTCTTATTTTCATGATTTTGGGTTATTCAACTAGGATATTTTTATGTTATTTTCACTAGTACCAGCTCTAATTGAAAAACTACGGCACTTGTTGTACTTTTTTTTTTCTTTTATTCGAAAGCCAGGAAAATTTTACAGTGAAAAATGTATTAATACCTTTCAGTTAAGTGAATTTAGTATTCTTTTAAAAGTAAATTAGTTTAAAGTTAGTGCTATTATTAGCATTTTCGTTAATTTTCTTAAAATAGTAAATTATAAACATCACCATTATTATCATGGAAATAATGCATCTCAGCAAGCTCTACAGTTCTTTCTTTGACTCCATTCAATTATCTCTTTTGGTTTCGACGCAAAATCGTTTTTATCACATCGTTTCATATGCAAAAATAACGATTTCGAACCCACTACATTTGTGGCGAGCTCATGCTGTGTTAACTATTAAATAGCAGCAAAATGAAAAGAGATGTAGACAAAGAGTCAAATTAAAAGTTATAGAGAACATTAAGGGGCATCAAATGAACAATAGTAACGATAAATTTTGTTGATTAATAATTAGAATAATTAACAAACTCTCCAAAAAAACACAAATTTTGAGTTATTTCGTTAGTAAAAAATCATTTAGTACACTTAACTAAAGGACATTTGTACATACATTGATAGGAAATTTTCTCAGCTTTCCAATGAAATCTTGTAAATAATGATATAAAGCATATTTTTTAGATTAGAGTCTTTTAAGCACTTGCAAGTCGGTTACGGGAAAAGTATAGTAATGAAATTACTAAGAAATGAGAAGAGATAGAAATATGACGTCCAAGAACAAATTATGAATCGTCCCAAAACACAACTTTTGGATACTGGATATTGCTATAATCATACATCATTATTTCGAGAAAATTAGCAAAAACCTCCTCAAAAACACTAACTTTTAACTACTTTACAGTTAAAAGGTAATTAAAACTAATTACTTAAAAGATACGAGAACACCATTCAATAGGAAATTTTCTCACCTTTCAAATGGAACTGAAACATTTAAAATAAAAAGTATACTTTTAAAGTTAGAGGTATTTTAAGACAAATAAGTTTTTTACACAAAAAGTTCAATAACTCTGTAACGGTTGAGATTTGATGGTATGTGAAGAACAATTTTTTTCTCCAAATATGGCAGTCTATCACCCCCCGAGAGATTCTTAACCATGAACCAAACACCCTGTATATATATATATATATATATATATATATATATATATATATATATATATATATATATATATATATATATATATATATATATATATATATATATATATATATATATATATATATATATATATATATATATATATATATATATATATATATATATATATATATATATATATATATATATATATATATATATATATATATATATATATATATATATATATATATATATATATATATATATATATATATATATATATATATATATATATATATATATATATATATATATATATATATATATATATATATATATATATATATATATATATTATATATATATATATATATATATATATATATATATATATATATATATATATATATATATATATTATATATATATATATATATATATATATATATATATATATATATATATATATATATATATATATATATATATATATATATATATATATATATATATATATATATATATAATATATATATATATATATATATATATATATATATATATATATATATATATATATATATATATATATATATATATATATATATATATATATATATATATATATATATATATATATATATATATATATATATATATATATATATATATATATATATATATATATATATATATATATATATATATATATATATATATATATATATATATATATATATATATATATATATAATATATATATATATATATATATATATATATATATATATATATATATATATATATATATATATATATATATATATATATATATATATATATATATATATATATATATATATATATACAAAAGTGTAGGCCATCACTTTGAATTTGACCTTATTTGCCAACTACATCAAATTTCCGTACTTCTACGTATTTTGTCTATTTTTTGAGAAAATATAAAAATGTGTTCTTTCAAAAATTGTAGCCAAAATCAATTACAATCGATTGGTGTATAAATGGAATAGGTGATAGCTTTGAATACTTGAAGCTATTTGTCAACTAAATAAAATTACTGTAGTTCTACGTACTTTTGTCTATTTTTTGAGAAAATATAAAAATCGTTCTTCCAGAAATTGTAACCAAAATCAATTATAATCGATTGGTATATAAAAAGGTATAGGCCATCGCTTTGAATTCGACGTTTTTTGCCAACTAAATGAAATTTCTGTACTTCTACGTACTTTTGTCTATTTTTTGAGAAAATATAAAAATGCGTTTTTTCAGAAATTGTAGCCGCCATCAATTACAATCTACTGGTGTATCAAAATGTATAGGTCATCGCTTCAAATTTAAAGTTATATGACGAATATTTTAAAATTCTGTTCTTCGTATTTACTGAATCGTCCTAACACACTCTATTATATAGTAACTTACATACAATAATGTGTTTCTCCACGTCCGTGCAAACATTTTGATATAATAATATCCATGTATAATATGTAGAACTATTGAGTAAACAGGTAATTTTCAAACCGTAAAACTAACAAGTCGCAAAGAATTTCATTGGTGTAAGGAAAATAGAAATTGGTTGACAAACGGTCGTGATACGATTGTTTGAACAGAAAAACTCATTTCGTCTGTACTGACTCTCAATTACTGTTTTTACAATTACTTCAGATACACAAATTTGATTTCCATCATTCTTTGTTCACTGTTTTTATAAAACATTTACCTATCCAATGGTGAAGAAAGAATTAAAATTGGTGAGCAAACAGCTAAGATATGGCAAGTCAAAGAAGCGTTCCCATTTTTTTTCTCACTGACTTTGTTATACTCTTTTTACTGTAACTTACAGTAGACAACTCTATTATTCAGTTTTTTTAATTCGACGTGTTCATAAAAGACGTACCTTTATACTGGTGAAGACAGATTTAAAATCGATTATGTAACAGCTGAGATATGACCGGTCAAAGTAAGCGTTCCCATTTTTTTTACCCCCTTGGTATTCCGAGTGTTAATAAATTCAATTTTTTGAAACGCTGAAAAATATATATTTTGTTAAGAACCACCTAAACAAGGATTATGCACAGAATATACAATTGTAGGAGCTTTGTGGAATTTTAGAAAAATTATTGCGCCTAAGATGTCGGACTTACCCCGCGTTCCCCTATGCCGTAGTTCAGCTTTTTGTTGGTGGCTGCGTTCCCAAATGCGCACCCCCACTTGACAAGCCGCCCGTCCAGTGTCAATTTTGATAAATTGTCAGTCGTGTCAAATGTGACAAACTGTCCCTTCAGTTTAAATTTTTGCAACGCGGTAGGCGTTCATTTTTTTCTCTACTCAAACGTTAAACGTCAAATTAAAATTTTGTATGCAATTAAAAACGATTTCGATTCGGGTCGATATTTAAGTTAAAAGTTAAAAATCTGAGGGAAACGAGAAATAAGGAAAATTTCGCTCAAATCGGAGAATCGAACTTAAGATGTAAATTTAGCCATTTAAAAGAGATTCAATCAGAATTTTAATAATATGATACGTCAACGAATAGTCCTACGTCAACCCGCGGTTATGTCCCGGACATTACCCACCCCTAGTTTTTTCCCACTAGGCACTTTCCTTTGCTGCTGGTGCTTTAATTCATTTTCCTCCTTTTTTGCATACCAGCACTGCCACAAATGGGGCCAAAACTCTCGAGCGGCTCACGAAAAACTGACACAAAGCCGAATGTGGACACTACTTTTTTTTACAATGGAGAAGACCTTTACGTCCTAGCCCAGTACACGTGCTATTGGTAGGGTCCAATCTACCACACGAGGAGCACTGGGGGCGTGTCGGGCTCGAATGGTGACCAGCCATTAATACCGACTAAACTCCATTGGGCTCCGCCATCATTCCTCCCAGGAACTACCTCTCGGTATTACTTCTGGGGGGATGGCTGTACTAAATGTACTCATTCACTCTCATTCACGCGTTCATACGTCCTGTATGAGGCTTACTTGGGTGCTCTCTCTATCGCACCTTGATTCACTCTCAAACACTCCCACATGAGGCTGACTTTTGTGCTCACCTTTTTCGTTCCTTGCGAGGCTGACTTGTGTGCTCACCTTACTCATTCCTTGCTAGGCTTACTTTTGTGCTCGCCCCACCCATACCATGCGAGGCTGACTTGGGTGCTCACCCTATCACCTGATTCACTCTCAATCGTGCCCTCTCTTTTGTACCTTTGTCACTCCCCCTGGCATCCCATGTGGGACATTTTTCTTAGGCCCCACTTCTGACATACCATGCGAGGCTGACTTGTGTGCTCACCTTTTTCATTCCTTGCTAGGCTGACTTTTGTGCTAGCCTCTACCATACCATGTGAGGCTGACTTTTGTGCTCACCCGTAACATGCCGTGTGAGACTGACTTGGATGCTCACACTTTCACTCCTCTGCCACGCCATGAGGTATCGATAGCTAAGTCCCAACATACTACGCTACGACCCTCCCGTCGGCAGTCCACTTATACGCCTATACACTCACTCTTCTGTTCTTGCTTCGAGGTGGCTGGGTTTACCCCTTACGCGGTTGCCATTCGCTGCGCCAAACCTGCCTCGGCATGAACAGACCATTCACTCCCTTTTTTGCGCTTGGCCTTTTTCGCTCCAGCTAACCAATCACTAGTTAGCCGTGCCCGTCGTCTGTTGCTCGGTTCGCCAGATTACCTGTAGCCTACTGGCAATCTGGATGGTAGCAGCCGAGACTGCGTTCCACTTCTCCACCGATTGACACATCCGCTGAATAAGGGTATCAGGGGTTGTGTCCCAGCCACAGACGTCAAGCATTGCTCTTCTTTCGACGTCGAACCGATGACATACGAACAGTATGTGTTCGGCAGTTTCGTCTACACCTGGGCTGTCCGGGCAGACTGGGACCTCCGCGTGCCCGTACCTGTGAGGTACTGTCGGAAACAGCCATGGCCTGACAGGAAATGTGTCAGGTGGAAGTGAACTTCCCCATGGGGTCTTCCCATCCAGCTCGATATGCTAGGTATCAGCCGGTGGGTCCACCTACCTTTCGAGGAGTTGTCCCACTCACGCTGCCATCTGGCGACCGAGGTCACCCTGGTGCGCTCGCGGGCTCCCCTAATTCCACGTAGCTCAAAGCACTCCTCATCTTCCCGAATGACCAGCCCGACTGGCATCATGCTCGCTATCACGCAGGATGCATCGTGTGATACCGTGCGGTAGGCAGATATCACTCTGAGGCACATCACGCGGTAGGTGCTCTCCAGTTTCTGTAGGTAACTGGTTACCCTCAGTGCTCTTGACCATGACGGGCCGCCGTACCTGAGGATAGATACGGCAACGCCTGCCAGTAACCTACGTCTACTGGCGCACACCTTTGAGCTGTTGGACATCATTCTCGATAGAGCCGCAACAGCAGTCGACGCTCTCTTGCATGTATAGTCGACTTGGCTGCCGAAGGTCAGCTTGTCGTCTATAATGACTCCGAGAGACTTCAGACTTCGCTGTGAAGTGATCGCGACTTCTCCCACATGGATAACTGCATTTTGTGCCGACTTGCGGTTGATGACGATAACTACCTCCGTCTTATGATGAGCGAGCTCCAGGCCTCTCGCGCTCATCCATTCCTCCACCGTGCTGATCGCGTGTTCTGCGGTTAGTTCTACCTCAGGGATTGACTCCCCGTAGACCTCCAAGGTTACGTCGTCAGCAAAACCGACGGTCTTGACTCCAGGAGGGAACTTCAGTCTCAGAACCCCGTCATACATGAGGTTCCATAGCACCGGGCCTAGGATCGAGCCCTGCGGGACTCCGGCGGTAATCGGAACCCTTTTCTGACCGGCATCGGTCTCGCATAGCAGTACGCGGTTCTGGAAGTAACTTTCCAAGATCCGGTACAGACCCACCGGTAAGCTAAGCCGGTGTAACGAGAGCGCGATGGCACTGAGTTGAGAGCGTCCACTGTGGACTTACCCTTCCGAAAGCCAAACTGGTTGCTTGACAGACCGTCCGTACCTTCCGCGTACGGGGTTAGCCTGTTGAGGATGATCCTCTCAAGCAGTTTGCCAGTCGTGTCGATCAGACAGATTGGTCTGTACGCCGATGGGTCGCCTGGCGGCTTCCCGGGCTTCGGCAACAGCACCAATTTCTGCCTTTTCCATCTATCGGGGAAACGGCACTCGTCAAGGCATCTCTGCATAGCTAGGCTGAACATGTTCGGGTTCGCTATGATCGCTGCCTTGAGAGCGTTGTTTGGAACTCCATCCCGCCCTGGAGCTTTGTTCATTGCTAGGTATTTAGCCACTGCGAGTAGTTCTTCATTCGTCACTGGAGCCACCATTTCGGCCGTGCCCGCACTGTCTCGTAGTACAGGTGGCCAGGGGCTTGTGGCTCTAGACGGGAAGAGTACTTCGATAATCGTTGCCAACCGGTCCGGAGACCGTTCTGGGGGTGAGGAGCCCCCCTTTGGTCTTGGCCATCACAATCCTGTCGGCGTCACCCCACGGATTCGCGTTGGCACTCTCACATAGGTTGTCGAAACGCGCTCTCTTGCTGCTTTTAATGGCCTTGTTGAGGGCCAATTTCGCAACTCGAAACACTTCACGGCGGTTCTCTCTTGCATCCTCGGTGCGAGCTCTTTGCATCCTACGTCTAGCTCTGAGGCAGGCTGACCATAGAGCTGCAATCTCGGCACTCCACCAGTATACCGGGCATCTACCGTTTCTTGGCAGTGTTTTTCTCGGCATAGTGGCGTCGCACGCGCGTGATAGAACAGCTACCAGCGCATCCCCACTTAGACTGTCGGTGTTGGCCTCCAGTCCCAGGGCCGCGGTGAAAGCTTCGCTGTCGAAGTGATTGGACTTCCACCCGCGTACCTGACAGGGATCTCCCGCCCTCGGATGCTGCACACCATAGTTGATCTTAAAGCGGATTGCTAAATGATCGCTATGGGTGTAGCCTTCGTCTACCCTCCATTCCATGCCTGGAGCCAGACTCGGGCTGGCAAATGTTAGGTCAATCCACGCCTCCACTCCGTTTCTACGGAATGTACTAGCGGAGCCATTATTAGCTAGCACAGTATCGAGTTTCGCAAGCGCCTCCATTAGCGTGACCCCTGCTATTTGTACAGCGGCTGCCCCACTCCACTGCCCAAGAGTTAAAGTCTCCAGCTATGACTACCGGTTTCCGGCCCACTAGGTCCGACGAGAGCCTGTCGATCATCTGGTTGAACTGTTCTATTGGCCACCTTGGTGGGGCGTAGCAGCTGCAATAGAACATACTATTGATCTTGGCAATCGCCACACCCTCGGCGGAGGGGTGTATTACCTCTTGAACCGGGAACCGTCCCGTTGTACAGATTGCCACCATTCCAGACCCGTCCGATACCCAATTGCCGTTGCCGGCAGGGATGCGGTACGAGTCTGATAAGAGGGCGACATCTGTCCTCGACTCCGAGACCGACTGCCACAGCAGCTATTGGGCTGCTGCACAATGGTTAAGATTTAGCTGTGTGACGTTCACGGCTTCTTCTTATTTAACTCACCGAAGGGACACGAAGATCCGCCCATAGCATGTTTATGGGCTTGCTTCTTAGCGGTGCAGATAAGGCACTTGTGTGCCTTAGTGCACCCTCGCTCTTTATGTCCCTCCTCGCCGCAGCGACGACATAGTTTGCTCCTATCTATGCCTTTGCACTCGTATGCTTTGTGGCCGGACTCAAGGCACCGATAGCACCTATCCACTGAAGGCGGCTGGTGTATACTAATAGGGCATACCGACCAGCCGATCTTCAGCTTCCCTTTCTCGGTTACCTTTTTGGCATCCGCCTTCAGTAGCCTGAGGTAGGCTACTTGGGTGCCAGAGGGTCCATCTCTAAATCGCACAGAGGCCCGCTCGATTGTGACGCCGCATTGTCCCTTAACGGCTGCGACGACATCTTCTGCGGTCGTGAACTCGTCCAGATGCTTGCACTGGAGTCATTTCCGCCCCTAGCGACCTGACTTGGGCGCCCTCACCAAGGACCTCTTGGGCCAAGGCCTTGTATACCGCACTAGATTGTGCGCCTCGCTTCAGCACCAGAAGCATTTCTCCCGTGTTGGTGCGTCTCACGCTACGCACATCTTGCCCAAGGGCCGAAAGGCTTTCGGCCGCCTTCATCGACTCTAGGACATCGGCATATTTGTCCTTGTCGGTTTTCAACCACAAGGCCTCGCCTCTGTCCTTGGCCTTCTTCGCGGGCCGCGGTACCTCCGGTGTCGGTGCCGGCTTCTTCCTGGTGACCAGCGTCCAGGGGTTTGGGCCCCCTGCCCCGGTCGCGCCGGGTTGCTGGTACCAACACTCTGCTCAGCGAGGTCACTCTCGCCCTCGCTTACCTCGCCCAAACGGCGTTTGACCTTAACGGTTGCACGCCGTGTGGTGTCGCTTTTTGCACCCTCGCCTGGCGACTTCCTAGGGTGCTTCGCGTTCGACGCCGTCTTGCGATTGCCCTTGCCTTTTCCCTTCGAGGGGAACTCGGCTGCCGCTTCAAGCGACGTGGCTGCTCCATAGAAGGTGAAGGGCACTGTATGAGTGCCCGTATCGACCTTCTCTTTTCCCTCCTTCTTGGAAGCCACTGTCTGGGTTTCTCTGTCGGACTTCTCCCGACATTCCACCCTCTTGGCATAAGCCTGCTGTTTCTGTCTTGCGACACGAACAGTTTTTCGGAGTTCCAGGAGACTCTGTTTTAACTCCTTGCTTATGTTTTGCTTTGCGCTAGTGTACTCGATTATTGCATCGAGCTGCTCCACCACTTTGCGCATCGCCGATAATAGCCCGTCCGGTGCGTTGGTAGTTAAAGAGTTAAAGTCTCCAGCTATGACTACCGGTTTCTGGCCCACTAGGTCCGACGAGAGCCTGTCGATCATCTGGTTGAACTGTTCTATTGGCCACCTTGGTGGGGCGTAGCAGCTGCAATAGAACATACTATTGATCTTGGCAATCGCCACACCCTCGGCGGAGGGGTGTATTACCTCTTGAACCGGGAACCGTCCCGTTGTACAGATTGCCACCATTCCAGACCCGTCCGATACCCAATTGCCGTTGCCGGCAGGGATGCGGTACGAGTCTGATAAGAGGGCGACATCTGTCCTCGACTCCGAGACCGACTGCCACAGCAGCTATTGGGCTGCTGCACAATGGTTAAGATTTAGCTGTGTGACGTTCACGGCTTCTTCTTATTTAACTCACCGAAGGGACACGAAGATCCGCCCATAGCATGTTTATGGGCTTGCTTCTTAGCGGTGCAGATAAGGCACTTGTGTGCCTTAGTGCACCCTCGCTCTTTATGTCCCTCCTCGCCGCAGCGACGACATAGTTTGCTCCTATCTATGCCTTTGCACTCGTATGCTTTGTGGCCGGACTCAAGGCACCGATAGCACCTATCCACTGAAGGCGGCTGGTGTATACTAATAGGGCATACCGACCAGCCGATCTTCAGCTTCCCTTTCTCGGTTACCTTTTTGGCATCCGCCTTCAGTAGCCTGAGGTAGGCTACTTGGGTGCCAGAGGGTCCATCTCTAAATCGCACAGAGGCCCGCTCGATTGTGACGCCGCATTGTTCCTTAACGGCTGCGACGACATCTTCTGCGGTCGTGAACTCGTCCAGATGCTTGCACTGGAGTCATTTCCGCCCCTAGCGACCTGACTTGGGCGCCCTCACCAAGGACCTCTTGGGCCAAGGCCTTGTATACCGCACTAGATTGTGCGCCTCGCTTCAGCACCAGAAGCATTTCTCCCGTGTTGGTGCGTCTCACGCTACGCACATCTTGCCCAAGGGCCGAAAGGCTTTCGGCCGCCTTCATCGACTCTAGGACATCGGCATATTTGTCCTTGTCGGTTTTCAACCACAAGGCCTCGCCTCTGTCCTTGGCCTTCTTCGCGGGCCGCGGTACCTCCGGTGTCGGTGCCGGCTTCTTCCTGGTGACCAGCGTCCAGGGGTTTGGGCCCCCTGCCCCGGTCGCGCCGGGTTGCTGGTACCAACACTCTGCTCAGCGAGGTCACTCTCGCCCTCGCTTACCTCGCCCAAACGGCGTTTGACCTTAACGGTTGCACGCCGTGTGGTGTCGCTTTTTGCACCCTCGCCTGGCGACTTCCTAGGGTGCTTCGCGTTCGACGCCGTCTTGCGATTGCCCTTGCCTTTTCCCTTCGAGGGGAACTCGGCTGCCGCTTCAAGCGACGTGGCTGCTCCATAGAAGGTGAAGGGCACTGTATGAGTGCCCGTATCGACCTTCTCTTTTCCCTCCTTCTTGGAAGCCACTGTCTGGGTTTCTCTGTCGGACTTCTCCCGACATTCCACCCTCTTGGCATAAGCCTGCTGTTTCTGTCTTGCGACACGAACAGTTTTTCGGAGTTCCAGGAGACTCTGTTTTAACTCCTTGCTTATGTTTTGCTTTGCGCTAGTGTACTCGATTATTGCATCGAGCTGCTCCACCACTTTGCGCATCGCCGATAATAGCCCGTCCGGTGCGTTGGTAGGGCTATTTCCTACCGCTGCTGGGGGGTCACTGGTGCTTTCAGATGCAGCACTCATCGCTCCACTACTCTCCCCACGGGGGGGGGAGACCTCGCCAAACCACCTCTAGCGAAGGGGTTTGGCACCTCCGTTTGTTTAGTATTTTTATTTTTGTACTCCATATCAAATCCCACGAGTCGCGCGAGAAATAAATGTCCGCCACGCCAGAGCTCCGCATTAGCGTGGTAAGGGACGCTTACTGTGGGGGTTGCCCAGGTACACCACAGGCTCCGTTAACGATCGAGCATCTTTTTCACCCCCTCGATCACTCATCCCTCGGCACGGGTCGCTTCACGCCTTGGAATTGGGGTTATGACCTACCTTGCTTTACGTGGTGACCTCGGCCCAGATCATCACAACCATCCTCCTTTACCAGGGCTTTGGACCTGTAGCTCTGGTTCTCAATAGTTCCATGTACGTATATTATTACAGACATGCCACTATTGAGATCCGTCATTCGCTAGCGGAGTTGGACACTACTAGCAGCACCGAACAGATGGAGGTTGGAGAAAATCGTCCCGACCAGATGGTGGATTAGGTCCCCCTCCTCTCACGTGGGCCGAAAGCTCTCTGCACTCACCAACGCGCGACGTTCGGGAAATTTATTTCTTCTCGCCTGACTCTGCGACCGATGATGGGAAAAGTGCCTTTTGGGCAGCTTTTAAATGACGTTTAAAGATTTAGGCGTTTCGGTTCCACAGTCCTCGCCCTCGTGGGCTCTTCCTTTTTGCTTTCTCCAGTGGGAAGAATCACCACCGACCGTACTCGGTCAACTCTTTTTCTCCAACTAAACAGCGGGGAGAAACACCACCGCTCTCGACCGTGCTCGGTCAACCTCTTTTATCAGACTACCCATTTTTATTTTGTCACCCGTTCTTCCGGGGATTTGTTTTCAAGCAAATTGTGCAGCGATCTTTTGTTTTCAAGCGGGCTGTCAAATGCCCACCTCTTGCAGTACACACTAATCTCTTATTCCTCCCTTTTAACATTTAAATGACACATTTTACTGTAACACAACATTGCGGTTACAGAAAAATTTCTCATGAATCGGCAATGGCTCGATTCATGAGAAATTTATGAGCCATACTCCTTTAAGGAGTCTCCCGGAGACTAATTAAATCGCTAATCGAATGCGATGCTCGATGTATCGACATTCTTCTACATGCTCCAGCTAGCTAAGGAACAAACTAATCTTAAAACATAAATCACAAAACTACATAATACCGCCAGCGAATCCTGGCTAAACATTGCGAATCCGCCAACTAAAGTTTGGCTATAAGTCTCCGGGTAAGTCCTTGTCTCAAACTCGAAACCTTAGTTTGCAACGGCAAAACATTCAATAAACTCTTAACCTATTATTAGGGCTAAATAGGTTAGAATTAACACTTAAAACTAATACTGAAGCTAAGGACTTATAATGTGGTAGATTATTTGGTTTGTTAAGACTGACAGCTGCGTAGGAAAGGAGGTATTTAGTCTCCCAAATCGATATGAGTCCAGTGCTAGGGTTTTACCGCGCCCAGAATCGCGTTTCTTTTGATTGATTTCATATCGACCCCCACTACAACTGTCTGATGGATCCGATTTACGGATCGCGACCGTGCTGGATCTAACAGGCTGTCGACACCAATACAGTATCAATTATCTTCCATTTCACGTCTTCGTTCTGTGCTTGTAGCTGGTGTTGCTCATAGCTTACTTACTTATCCGATTCTCTGTTGCGTCCGCGTCTGGATTCTTACTGTATCAGTTTCTCTCGCTCTGACAAACAGCTGGCCTGCGGAGGCTTGCGTATCGTGGACTCTCGTATTTCTATTTCTCCCGTATCGAGAACGGCAAACGCTGGAACGTTGTGTAAGCAGCTGGAGTTGGCAGGTTGTGAGGAGGGTTGGGTGCTTGGCTTCGTCCTGCTTGAATCCCCCGCTATGAGCGGTGTATGTCCGTTGGTGATTCCGCTTCGCCACGGCCTGCTGTGCTCAATTGTTGTCCTGGTTTGCTCTGCTCCATCCACTAAATGGTTTTGCTTGCTCCGAAGACGGCTCGTGCGCTTGCGCCAGTGACTGAGGTCTATCTTGGTTTGATGTGTCACCATGAAGAAGCTTACCTTTGAGATTGACTTCCGCTATGTCTGAGGAGTCCCGAGGGGTCCGCCTTCGTCGACCTGCACCCCTGTGCAACGGCTCAAGGTTTTCCCGAGGCTCTCCCCCCAAAAGCTCCGTCTCTAGTTTGTGGTTACCTGCTTTCCTTTCTATTGCGCTCGCGCGGTCGCTGGCTGGTTCCTGTCGTTCCGAAATGGCGCGCCTGTTTTAGGCTTCTGCTTTCTCGACATGCGTTTTCTCTCGAATCGCTAACGGCGTGCCCGCTGAAGGCTTCCACTTCCGACGTGCGTTTTCTCCCGATTCGCTAACGGCGTGCCTGCTGAAGGCTCTTGCTTCTCGACGTGTGTTTTCTCCCGAATCGCTAACGGCTTGCCTGCTGAAGGCTTCTGTCCTCGTTTGTGGAAGTCCTGTCCCGTCCCCCACGTCACGACAGCTCCTTGCCGCGACTGCGAGTTGTCATGGGCCTTCCTAGACAGCTCTTCGAATCCAAATGACACTGGCTGTTGTACCAAGGTGGGGAGGTAGTTTGAAAAAAGTTATTACTCGCCACACACAGGGCACGATTTGTCCCGACCGGCTAACGGTATTTTTTGGAGCATGATGCTCGTGGTTAGCAGGTTGGAGCCTGCCGACATAGCTGAGTAAATTTTCTCTAATCCGCCTTAATGTCCTTTGCGTGATACCTGCCTCTCTTTCCTGTGGCTACGTCTTCTAGAGTGTACAGGTTGACGCCCAGGACGTCTTTGACTATCGCTGGAACGAACTTGGGATCAAGTTTGCGGTTCACGTGGTTTGCTTTCGACGACAGTCCGAAGGTTCTACGCCATACCAAATCTCCCGGTTTGAATGCTACTGTTCGTGTTCGAAGATTGTATCTCTGCTTCGCCTTTTCGTGATTGTTCCTGATGCGTCGCAGTACGAATTCCTGTACCCGCCGAACCGTTGACAGTCGCATGTCCTGTGCTACCTTGGGGTCGTCTGGGGTGTTGAGACTTTGTTGCACGTAGAGATCTGTATGAAGCATTAGGTCCCTTCCAAAGTTGGCGAAATGCGGACTTACTCCGGTCGCATCATGTTTCGCACCGTTGATGGCCGCCGTGATTGCTGGAAGCAGTGAATCCCACTCTCGATGATCTCCTTCTAGCAATGCTCGAATGCAGGTGATTAGTACTCTGTTGACCCGCTCTGCATTGTTTACCATTGGGCAGTAGTAAGCCGTCTTCATATGCACGATGTTGTGTCGAGCTAGCATTGACTTGAACACCGTCGACTCGAACTGTTTTCCATTGTCCGATAAAACTATTCTGGGACGTGAAAACTTCAAGAAGACTTCCTGCTCCAGAAACTGAACCATCTTTGAAGCGTCCGCGTTTTTCATTGGATGTGCGACGATGTATTTCGTGATCCAATCTACGACTACTAGCATGACTGTGTTTCCCTGCTTCGAGCGTGTGAACGGACCAACGAAGTCCATCGATATTAACTCCCAGGGCATTTTGGCCGGCTTCAAGTTTCCCATCTGTGGCATCATCCTTGAGTTTGGTGCTTTGCTTGCCTTGAAGGTTTGGCAGCTCTTGACGTAGTTGTTTACCTCGTCCCGCATCTTCGGCCAGTAAAAATGGGCTTGAAGTTTCTGAAAAGTTCTGTGGAACTTGCCTATTAACCCGCGTCGTTCTTCGAATGGTACCACCTTTTTCCACAAGTGGATCGCATTTCCATCTTCGTCCTTGCTTAGACAGTTCTTGTACAGCTCGTTGTTCGCTAACCTGAAGTCCGGGAAACGATCGCCTTCCTTCTGCACTTTATCCTTTAGCTGCATGTACCATGAATCAGTTGAGTTCGCACCGTCGAAGGTCACCGATGCCACTATCCGTGATAGTGCGTCCGGCACTACGTTGATGCTTCCCTTCCGGTACTTGATCTCGAAGTCGAATGCGTTTAAACGTAACAACCACCGGCTCATGAGGGCTGTCGGATTCTTCATCGATCGCAGATAGCTGAGTACGGCGTGGTCGCAAAAAACTGTAAACTTCACTCCTTCTATGTACCCTCGAAACTTCTCGATGGCGCGGATGACCGCCAGACATTCCCGTTCCGTTACCGAATACTTCCGTTCCGAAGACGATAGCTTCTGTGAAAAGTAGCACATCGGGTGTTCTTCTCCGTCAGTCTCCTGCGTCAGTACGGCTCCAATCGCAACATCGCAGGCAATAGCAAATGGCATTGTATAGTCAGGCATTGCCAACACCGGGGCTGATACCAACGCTGCTTTGAGCTTTAGGAATGCTTCGTCTGCTTGTGTACTCCATCGAAACTTATTCTTTGTCTTCGTCAGTTCCGTTATTGGTACTGCCAGTCGAGAGAAATTTGCTATAAAACATCGGTACCAATTGCACATGCCGAGAAACCGTTGCACCTCCTTCCGATTCGTTGGAGCTGGGAATTTCACGATGCTCTCGATCTTTTCTTCATCGACTTTCCCTCCGCTCTCATTCAAAATGTACCCCAGATATCTGATTTCTCAACGACAGAACTTGGATTTCTCTGGCGATATCGTCAAGTTTGCTCTTCGTAGACGCCTCGCTACTTCTTCCAACAGCCTGATGTGTTCGTCGTACGTTTTGGAGCAGATACGATGTCGTCCAGGTAGTGAAATACGTATGGTTCCATGTCTGCGAACAAGGCTTGACCTGGTGCCCAGCAAGTAATGGATTTCTACGATTGGATATCGAAAAATCTGTGCTTATCAACAATGCCAGTTGTATCTTGGACAACTACAGTAGCGCAACTCTTCGGCAAATTAATAATATCATCAACGAGAACGGACGTACATTGGACCTCTGCTTTGTAAGTGCCCGGGACTACGCTCCGTACTGCTGCGCCGCTCCGACACCTTTAGTCCAGCATGTGCGCCATCATCCCCCACTACATCTTGTACTCGCTGGTAACCTAGGAGTGAGTTTTGAAGACGTCTCAAGCTCTATCGTCTACGATTTTAAAAACGCTGACTACGACAGCATCGTTAGCACGCTGTTGGATATAAATTGGGACGAAAATCTTAACAATGATGACGCGAACGAAGCAGCGATGACGTTTTCTAATATTCTTAACTACCTAATCGACCGTCATGTGCCAAAACGAACAGTCAGCACAAATCAACACCCTCCCTGGCAATCAACAGTGCTTAGACGATTAAAAACTGCCAAACGAGCCGCATTTAAAAAGTTCTCGAAGCATAAGACACTTGCATTACGAAACCACTACTTTCAGCTCAACCACGAATACAAACAGCAAAGCAGACGTGCCTTTTTTAGATATCAGCGAAACGTCGAACGTCAACTGAAATCCAAGCCCAAGTCGTTTTGGAAATATGTGAACGAGCAGCGAAAAGAATCCGGGTTACCATCTTGTATGTCATTAAATGGAGTTTTAGGCACCGACACTAAGGAAATTTGCCAATTGTTTTCCGACAAATTTTCAAGCGTTTTTTCCGACGAGAACCTTTCCCCACAACAAGTCGCTGCCGCTTCAAATCTAACTCCTTCTCTAGGACGAACCATCAACCGAATTTGTGTCGATAATGCTGCCATTCTTGCAGCAAATTCCAAGCTGAAAGCATCTAGTTCCCCGGGTCCAGATGGCGTTCCTTCGATTTTTGTCAAAAAGTGCATCAGCGGGCTTCTTGAACCACTTCGGCGAGTCTTTGTGCTATCACTCAATACTGGAACATTCCCTTCCTGCTGGAAAGCAGCGCACATGTTTCCAGTTCACAAAAAAGGAAACAAATCGAACATTGACAATTATCGAGGAATCTCGTGTTTAAGTGCAGTATCAAAACTATTCGAGCTGGTTGTCTTAGACCCTCTTTTCTTTCACTGCAAACACTACATTGCAGACGATCAACACGGATTTATGCCTAAACGATCGACAACGACTAACCTGCTCTCGTTCACAACATATGCAATGGATGGATTCGCTGAAGGATTGCAAACCGATGCTATTTACATGGATCTATCTGCGGCCTTCGACAAAATCAATCATGATATCGCAATAGCGAAGCTGGACAAACTCGGTATTCATGGACAACTTCTGCGCTGGTTTCGTTCCTACCTCGATGGAAGGCAACTCCAAATCAGCATTAAGGACTGTCTATCTACACCATTCTTCGCTACATCCGGCATCCCACAAGGAAGCCATCTCGGTCCAGTGATATTCCTCCTCTACTTTAATGACGTCAACATCAAATTACAAGGACCCCGCCTTTCTTTTGCCGACGACATGAAAATTTTTCAACAAATACGGGATAAAACCGATGCCGAGCTTCTTCAGAGGGAATTGGACAGCTTTAGTACGTGGTGTGATCTAAACAGAATGGTTTTAAACCCGAGCAAATGCTCAATCGTTACGTTCACGCGGAAACGCCATCCGATTCAGTTTAACTACCATCTCTTCGACTCGAGTATTCCAAGACACTCTAACGTCAAGGATCTCGGAGTCATCATGGATTCGGCACTAACGTTCAAACCACATACATCATCCATTGTGGATAAGGCTTCAAGACAGCTTGGGTTCATCTTCCGAATAGCGAAAAACTTTAAGGACGTATACTGTTTAAAATCTCTCTATTGTGCGCTGGTTCGCTCAACACTGGAATATTGTTCTGCTGTTTGGAACCCTTACTACCAGAACGGTGTCGACAGAATCGAGGCCGTCCAACGCCGGTTCATACGCTTTGCACTTCGACATCTTCCTTGGCAAAACAGATTTCAGCTGCCGAGCTACGAAAACCGTTGTCAGTTAATACAGCTCGATACTCTAAGCATCCGGAGGGACTGCTCTCGAGCCCTGTTCGTCTCGGACTTACTGTCTGCCAGGGTGGATTGCCCTACAATCCTCGGACGCCTCGATCTTCAAGCTCGCGTTCGAGCTCTGCGCAATAACTCTCTTCTGCGAGTCCCATTCAGGAGAACTAACTATGGGCGCCAGGGCGCTGTTACCGGACTCCAGCGTGTGTTTAACAGTGTGGCGACGGCGTTTGACTTCAACCTGACAAGGAATTCGATAAAAACTAAAATTATTCGTATTCTGAAATGTAATTAGTTTAAGTAGCCACCATTGGGGCCAAGGGGTCTGTTGGTGACGGTACAACAAATAAACAAACAAATAAAGCTGGTTTATTTTTGCCCTCCATAAAAAAAAAAAAAAAAAAAGTGCGTCATCAGTCGCGCGAGAGGTTGACTCGCTGTACAAAGTCCGAAGGGAACTACCTTGAACTGGAAGTGTCCTCGTGATGGAACCGTAAATGCTGTCAACGGCCTAGATGCCTCCTGCAACGGTAACTGCCAGAAGCGTTGTCATTTCTTTGCCCAGTATGCTAATGATTGCATGTGGGCGATTGTCTAGTCCGGGATTAATGATGATTGTATTTAGTAATCCTAGTTCGCTGGTATCGGAGGGGTTTTCTATTGGTTGCGGAGATTCCTTACCCTCTATTGCAGATTCCCCGCGGTGGCGTTTCCCGCATCTGAATGGCCAGTTGTGTACTGCTTTTGTTGTGCGCCTGTCGTCGCCCCGATCGCTCGCCGGTCTGGTGTCTCGCCGCAGTAGATGATGCAGTAAATCATCGCGCAGCTGGTCGTACTCTGCCCATACGTTCCTGTTTCCTCTCGTGCCGCTGGCTGTTCCTGCTCGGTCGTTTCGTCCCGACCTGCGTTGATTATCGATCAAAGTCCAGCCGGCTCTCTCCTCTTCTTGCTGATCCGCTAAGCGCGAATTGTCCCACCGCTCGTGATTGTGAAAACTCCTTGGAGTCGGTGGAATGTCCAGTGGTGGCGGCGTGTAATGTGACTCTGTCGTAATCCGTCCGTGATCACTATAGAAACGTCTGCCGGAGAAGTCCAATTCGAGAGCACCTTGCCCTCGGCTCGCGGATAGTCACGAACTGGATGCCGGAAGCGTTATATGTTGACTGCTTCTTCTGCTATGCGCTCTCGACGAGTCCGGTCCAGTCGCCCTGGCGCCATCATCGTCTTGCGTTGGATCGTTCTCGTCCGCTAGCAGCAGCCGATTGGTTTTTGGCACTGCCCCTCCTGCACTTCCATAACCTGCCACACTCACTGGATTGGTTAAAGCACTGTTCACGTCACTGATTAACACTCTGACAAACGCGTCGAGCGATCTGTGCGCGTCTGCTAGGAAACCCGGCGGCTTGAGACATGCCAACCTATTCCTATAATGTACGAGTCGCGACCGTAATTGACTTAAAGTTTGCTTGTCGGTGCTCTGAAGAGCAGGTCCGACAGCTTTCTGTAGCTCATAAATGGCTACCTGACAGGATTCTATATTAACAGTTGGACTCATAACGTGATCCGAACTGTTGTGAAAAATGTTTCGGGTCCGGTCATCTTGAACAGCGGCCCTCAACTTTTGAACTTTGACTCTATGAGTCATAGAACCTAGATTAACCATGTGACGTAAGGCCAACTCGTAGTTGATCTCTTCGTCATTTAGATGGGTACAGTTCATCCTAAAAGTTTCTTAATGGATCGCAAACCAAATAAATTTAATTACTACCACAAATCTTTAATGTTACACTAATCTACCAATCGGCTCAAATTAACATGTGGGATTTTATGTTGGGCGCCATTGTAACAAAAATTGGCTTTCACCCAAAACAGAGAATGTCTAATAATCCCAAAACATATATTTAATAGCAAGGGCTAATAAGGGGAGGTGAGAATGTTAATCGTGTGCACGCTTACCTGAGGATGCTGACGTCGTTAAACTTGTTCCGGTAACTTGATGAATCCAGACAAGGGTACTACAATCGCTACTGGATCTGAAGGTCATCTTCCGACCGGCACCTCACGAGTCTTGAGGGTCTACCACTTGTGTGGTCCTGGCGACACGAATAATCACTTTGCGGCGCTGGTGAGATGGCGTTTTCCTGGCGGCGGCAGCGGTGGCAACCGTAGTGGCAGCAGCGTGAACTACACAATATTTCCTACACCTTACTCTTACTCGCCACAATCAAGAACAGGTGATCCTCGTGTTTTGCGAACGAGAATTACAGAACACGGCCAGAAGGCACGTTTTTGACATTAAAAATGTCTTACTCCACTATCTGGGGCTAGGTGTCATTCTAAAATCTAAACTATCTCCCATGTAACGAAACTATGTAAGGTTTGCACGCTTATTACTCCGATATTACTAGATGGATTTTAATCATTCATACACCAACCGATTCAGAAACACCTAACTTAAATATTGGTAATAATTTAATATCTCCCCAATAAAAGTAGACTTTTGGAAATTGGTAAAATTAAAAAGTTCACAAAAAACGGGAAAAATACCATTCGTGAGACAGATTTCTCAGACACAGCCGTCAAAAGAGGGCAGCTTAGTTGCTCAATGAAACACGAAAAGTCATAAATAGAAGCAACGCATGTCCGTTTAAATCAGTTATTGCTCTTATCCCACACGAGCAACGTCGTCTCCGGGCGATGCAATAAGCGCTATCGATTTTCGGTAACGTTGGCATTTGCACACACTCGCACCTAAGTGACTAAACCATATACTGTTAGTTTATAAATAGAGGTGACGCGTACCCGTTTGAATCAGTTTTTGTTCTTATGTCGAACGGGTAAGATCATGGCTGCAGCGTCTGGGCACTACAATAAGCGGTAGACGCTATGCATTTTCGGCAGCGGTGGCCGTGGGCGGATTTGTCGGGTACCAGCATGGTGTGGCAGAATGATTTGCAAAGTGGGTGGGCGGGGTGGTTTGGATTTAATTCAATACGGTGTGTGCTGCTTAAGAGTGTTGCGTTTGGAAAAAATATATTTATTTTTATGCATGCGTGTGCGTTGTAACTTGTTAATCCATGTTTACCGCGCTTTGTAGCTGCGTGGGGTAAAGAGCCAATTGGTTTTCATGTTTCATATTTCGGTTACATGTTTTTTTATCAGTAAGGCATCTGACAACGTGCTTCTGTAGTTATTGCACTGTTCAGCAGCGTAGTATTTTATATAGGAGAGTACACTCAGGTTTTTTACGCGGATTTTGAAATTTACGCGGTTTTCATTAACGCGTTTTTTTTAAATTTACGCGGTTTTCATTTACACGGCCTGTATCCCCTGCGTGAAAAATCTGAGTGTAATTGCATCGGAAACAATCACATTCCCAGCAGAACTTTTTGTTTTCTAATTTCAAACACTTTTGTTTCGTACTGCACACAACGGAAAATTTTAAAACAGAATTTACCGTCCCAGCAGCAGTTGAAGCGGGTGTTCTTTTTTGATTCAAATTCAAGCCATGTCTTAATCGTTACTGGACTTAAAATTGTTTTCCCAGTTTAACCAGTCAGAATATCTGTCCTACCCTATGTATTTAAAACACAGTTCTAATTGCGTTTTAAGGTATACAACAAATACGGTTGGGTATACTAATTTAAATTTTTTAATAATGAAACAAACCGCTGTACTGAAGATATAATTATGTCAGTCCACACCACATAAAACACCTATATAACATAAAACGCTGCAGAATTGGTTTAATAATACAATGTTTACACTACAGAGTTATAACACGTTTTAATAATTAGCAACAAGAAAAATGTCACCAAGATAGCATAAAAACCCGTTTTAACTGGTAGTGCGAACGTTGCATAACAATGTAATTTATCAAATAATTTCATTTTTCCACCACTAATCGATCAAGAAATACTTACACTTAAGATTGTTTACTTAAGTTCATTAGTACATTATTGAAAATTTAAATGGAAAATGAAATTTCATATTTTATGGAGAATCTGTATATTTCCGTTGGCGGGCGTGGGTTTCCTCATCACAGCTCTCAATATGGAACTTTTCTTTTGAATATATTTTCTGGACAGACCAGCCTATTTTTACTAGATGGATCAGCCAAATAATGCCAATCACCTAGTGAGATACTTGATTAATTAATAGATTACCGTTAAAAGACCTTCAATAAATTATGTTTTAATGGGGAGGGTATATAGCAAATTGTAACATATGAAAACAGGCGAGTGAACAAGAACGTGTGTCGATATGTGTGATAGATAAAAAAGCTATATTTTTAATGTCACCGTGGTCGTGTCCTGTACACAACCCTTTAATTTTTTCCCACTAGGCACTTTCCTTTGCTGCTGGTGCTTTTTTTCATTTTCCTCCTTTTTTTGCATACCAGCACTGCCACAAATGGGGCCAAAACTCTCGAGCGGCTCACGAAAAACTGACACAAAGCCGAATGTGGACACTACTTTTTTTTTTTTGTAAAATACGTTTATTTGTCATTTTATCAATGTTTAAAATTAGTTTATATTAATTTACAACTAATGTCTCTTGGATATTAAAGGCTAAAATATCCACATCTACCCTACCATCTTGACTATTTTGAATGAACGAGATGTAGCAACATAATAGTTTCAGAACCTTTGTTCTCGTTGTCACCTCGAATCGCTCTAGTGAAGGCATCGAAAATTAATTTACCAGCAGCCGCCGTCCTCCAGTCACTGCCAATAGTTGTTGTTGAAACAGAGTGTACGCATTCCCCACTCTACGACATTCAAAGAATTTGTGCTGTAAAGTTTCGATTTGTTCACCACAGTGCACAGTGGTCCGAATCCAGAATTTAGGATGACAAAAACATTTGTGACTAAACTACTGGTTCTAGAGATTTCATGTCTTCGGAACAAATAATCTGTGTCAATTGAGGCATCTTTTGAGATAGGTGCTATTAGGGTGGTCCTTATTGTTTATACGATCTGAAAATTATTTTCGAAATAAGAAGAGATAGAACAATGAAGTGTTCCGCAAAATTGTAGTACAACCTTTTTCAAGCAACTTTGCTGAGGACGTTATATTTGTAACTTTAATGGTTTTAATTTTACAGCTATTAAAATGTTGTGTGATAGGGTAACCCTAACAAAATCAGTTTTTTCGTAATAACTTTTTAAATAATTTTTTTCCGTCAATAACGTCTTCACAAAACTTTTAGAGCTTATTGAGACGAATATTATTTATATAGACATATTTGAGATAGCTCATTTAGTTCAAAAGTTATGAGCATTTTTAGCAAAAAACACAACCTTTTCAAATGTTGATATCTTAAAATGGAGCAAGTGAAATTGATTTCTTCTTTTTGCATTCGAAAGATCACAATTGATAGTAAATTTTATGAAAAAATCTCAGAGGTCATTTTTGTTTAACTCATTTTATTTTAGTTTGAATATTGAGAATATTACTACTATTTGTAGCATTAAAAGTAAAACGGTCAGTGTAACCTAGCAACTATTTTTAAAATAAGATCAGATAGATAAACAACATCTCAAATAAAACCTCTCGAGTGTGGCGAAGGGCCCGCTGAGTTGTTTCCGATGTATATCGTTCCGCCTGAGCCGCGGAAAACCTTTCCAGCACTACGTCATAATGAGGCGAAGAGTCCGCTGAACTATTATTTTAGGCACAGCCTTGGTAGAATCCATTTGGGAATCGGAAAACCTTCCCAGCACCCTGCTTAAGTGCGGCGACAGGCCCATGTTTGCTGTTAATTTGTCACGAGTAATCAAGATCCGGGTAGCATCCGGAAGATCTAGAAATCTGGAACATTATTTGACAAATTTTTCAAGATCATAGGGTCCGAAGTAAGCAGCATTTTTTTAATTCATCTTCAATATTGGCAACGCTGCTAAATTTTCTTGAATGGTTTTCTTGAAACTTGCCGTTAGACTTATTCCTCGTTTCTAATGCCTCAGTGAAAAGGCCTTAGAAACGAGGAATAAGTCTATCCGCAAGTTTCGAAAAAACCATAGAAATACATAGAGTAGAATGGGGTCAAACAGGTACGGGTGTACAATAAGTATAGGGCAGTATCTTTGCAATGTTATTGCAGAGGAAGCTCGCGTTACGTAAATTGTACACGGTAGAGAGCATCGTTGACGACTATCATTTTGGCTGTTGCCGTGAAGCAGCTGTATTAGTTACGACGTCGTTTATGTTTTCGCGTGTTGTTCTGCGGAAACGAATTGTCTTTCGTCCTCAGTACATTACATTTAATCAACGTAAAAAACATCAAGTGAGTTGTTTCTTACGTAAAAAATAATGTTGAACAAGAGTATTGTGTTGGTTTTTTGATATTTTCGTTTTTGAAAAAGATTCGGACATCAACATGGAACATATTTACGCTACCAACAGGAAGAAAAGCATGCTTGACGATAGACGAACCAAGTACCAAAAGTTTATGAAGGGTTGGAGATAGAGGAACCAACCGTACTCGTGATCATAAATCATTCTCGTTGCTTCCAAATAGCCTGCAAAAACTTGGGAGTTTATTTTTGCTTTGCTATTAATAACGGCGAGAATGATACCTAATCGTTCCAATAAATCTGCATTCAAACCCGTGATCTCACAAACTCCATTCATCAAAAACTTATTTTGTCGCGTTGCCATCATTGGAATTGCCTCCACTGGGTAATGGCTCATTAATTCGAAGGCTCGATCTTTTCTTTAACGATTTGTCGTCTTTCCAACACGCCACTTTGGTGTTTCCTTCTCAAAACTTCGTCATCGACCACCGATTCTTAAGATTTCCTTTCGATCATGCCCATATGATCCTGCCTAGCTCTAGCTTTCCATTCTAAGTTTACGAATGATTAACTTTAGAATACCTATCTGTTTTTCGATTTTAACATCTTTAGTTTCTCTTATTCATAAATTTTCCGAAAAAGGCTAACAAAGTTGATACTGTAAATTAAAATATGTGTGACTAGGATGGCTAGCCAAACATCACACTACGTTCTCCGCTGTTCAGATGGATTGATACACGACTACATTAGAAATAACAACTCAGTGGGCCCTTTGCATCACTTGGGCAGTTTTATTTGAGATTTTGTTTATCTATCTGATCTTATTTTCAAAATAGTTGCTAGGTTACACTGACCGTTTCACTTTTAATGCTACAAATAGTAGTAATATTCTCAATATTCAAAATAAAATAAAATGAGTTAAACAAAAATGACCTCTGAGATTTTTTTATAAAATATACTATCAATTGTGATCTTTCGAATGTAAAAAGAAGAGATCAATTTTACTTGCTCCATTTTAAGAAATCAACATTTGAAAAGGTTGTGTTTTTTTGCTAAAAAGGCTCATAACTTTTGAACTAAATGAGCTATCTCAAATATGTCTATATAAATAATATTCGTCTCAGTAAGCTCTAAAAGTTTTGTGAAGACGCTATTGACGGAAAAAAATTATTTAAAAAGTTATTACGAAAAAACTGATTTTGTTAGATTTTGTTAGGGATACCCTATCACACAACATTTTAATAGCTGTAAAATTAAAACCATTAAAGTTACAAATATGACGTCCTCAGCAAAGTTGCTTGAAAAAGGTTGTACTACAATTTTGCGGAACACTTCATTGTTCTATCTCTTCTAATTTCGAAAATAATTCTCAGATCGTACAAATCATAAGGACCACCCTAATGTCACCCACCTCAAAAGATGCCTTAATTGACACAGATTATTTGTTCCGAAGACATGAAATCTCTAGAACCGGTAGTTTAGTCACAAATGTTTTTGTCATCCTAAATTCTGGATTCGGACCACTGTGCAGTGTGTACAGTTATCTCCGTCCGTTCGTCTCATGGTGTGTAAAAGTTGCCGGTGCGGGACCTTTTTATTTGCCCACATATACAGGGCACTGCGCTGTTTAGGTAGCAGCTTTGGAGATGATATATTTCTCCATATCCGTGTCCAATTTGCTGCGGGATTGGCAGCTTCAACTCTAGCTCGGTCTGTGCGTTCAATATAGAAGCGGTGGATGAGATCGGCGGAAGGGTGTGTGCGGATTTGAAAAGGGAATGTTGCAATATTTTCTAGGATAACTTTCAAACAGGGAAGAGAGCTTGGTCGGGGGGGATTTTCTTGGCTGAGGAAGGAAGAGTAGTAGGGAATGGATTCGATCTCCTGTAAGTGGCGATTGATTAGCAGCGCTTTACATTTCATCGCTGGTAGTTGCAAAGTTAGACCACCATCGTCTTTACTGCGTGCCAGTTGCTGCATCGGAACCGTTGCGCATGAACCACGGAAAAGATAGGAGCGCATAGTAGCAGTTAACTTTGCCACGTGCGCTGCCGTCGGATGTAGATTTGCTGCCATGTACCACATTTTAGACGAAATAAATGTGTTCAACAGCGTCACTTTTTGATGTAAAGCCAGAGCGCGCAGCGAGTGCATCCATACCTGCCGTGTGAAATTCGTGACAAGACTGTCCCAGTTTAATGGGACCATTAATCGGATCGAGTTGGCAAAAATTACTCCTAGGATTTTAATGCTGTTGTCCGTCTGAAGCCATGGCACCGTTATAGGATTTGTCGTTAGACCCACATCAATAGCTGTGGTTTTTGTTTCATTCAGACGGGCACCAGCTACGCGTTCGAACCGCCTGAATAAAACCCGCATTTCATTCAGCTGGTCTGCGCTGCTAGCAATTGCACTGATGTCGTCCGCATATGCAACGATTACGTCTGCTCCACACACCTGTTCCAAACTCTTCAATAACGGGTGCAGCTGAATTATGAACAGGTGCATCGCAATAGGATCTCCCTGCCTTACCGATCGCTGAATGGGGAAGGGTGCAGAAAGGTGTCCATTTATTAGCAACCGTGACGAAGAAACTGCTGCTATATGGGAAAGCAACTCAACCAGCGCAGTATTAAATCCAAGCGCACGCATGGTACGAAAGAGAAACTGATGGTCCACCCTATCAAACGCGTGGTCGAGATCGAACGACACCAGTTTGCCTCTTCGCTTGTTTGCTTTTAGCTGAGCAATTTTATCTTTCAGTGCAAGGGTGGCCTGAAAGATGTTTTTGTCGGAATTGGAGCACTTTTGTGAGTCGGTTAGTACATCATGCGATTGCAGTACATTTTCGAGGCGCCGCTTAAGGATCCGAGAGAGGATTTTGTAATCATAGTTGATTAAACTTATTGGCCTGTACGCACGCGCGGTTTCCCCTGCACCACGTTTCTTGACCAACACGATCACACCATCGAGGAACTGTGAGGGTAAATTTGATCTGATTGCCTGATTTAAAATAAGGTTCAGTTCGCGGTGAATGACGTCGAATGTTCGTAGATATAATTCTTTTGGCAAGCCGTCGGGACCAGGTGATTTTCTGGATGCGCTGGTGCGGATTGCGGTCAGAATTTCAGTCGTCGTAATTTCGTTCATAGTGGCTTCATTTGCGGGGTCGTGCTCAGGGATCACTCTGTTGCATTGGAAGGGACCATCTTCTTCTTCTTCTTCCACTTCGCCACGTGCGTACAGATCGGTGAAATATTGAACCATATGATCCTGGATGGTAGCCGAATCATCGATGACTTCGTCTCTCTCGGTCCGTAGGTTCTCGATAGTTGTTTTCCGTCTCACTCGTTCCCCTAGCTGGTACGTCGAGAGAGGTTCTCCCGCCACACGTGTTTCGTTGATTCGTATAAACATCTCAGAGAAGTTACGCTGGTGTGTGAGCATTTCAGCCTTCAGTCGATTAATGGTGGTGAGCATCGAACGGTTGTTTTGGTAGTTGTCGTATGCCTGGCGTAGTAAGCCGTAAAGCCGCTGTTGTTCACGATAGAAATCATCGAAAGCAATTTTTGATTTCCATCGGAAAAAAGATTTTATTTTTGGCTTGGCACACGACAACCACCACTCCATCCACGAAGGGAAGTTTCGGCGCTGACGAGTCCAGTATTGCCACTGTATTTGAAACTCGTTGATGTTCTCAGCGGTTAGAAGATGGGGACGGAGTGACCAGAAGCCACGACCATGCGGTCTGTCCGAGGGAGGAAGACAAATTCTCACAGTGACGGCTTTATGGTCCGAAAAACAGCAGACATGGACCGCTGTCGATCTCAGCTGATTTCGGAGTCCTGCGCTCACATACATACGATCGAGCCGGGAGGAAGCGTTGTGCGTAATATACGTATATTCGATCTCGCGTGATCGGAGATGCTGCCAGACATCGTGAAGGTGCAATTGTTGAACGGTGGCTTGTAGAGCAGGGCTAGAGTTGTTTCCCGTCGCATCACATAACCGCAGTACGCAGTTAAAATCCCCCGCTAAGATGGTGTGTTCGGTGCGGTGACGAAGGTAGTAGGCGATTGTTGTATTAAAAAATCGCTCACGCTCGGCACGTTGGGCCGTACCCGACGGGGCATATATATTGCACAGTGTTATATTGTTTACACGGAGGGCGAGCAGTCTCCCATCCAGGCTCTTCTCTATGTGCGAGAATTTAATGTGTTCTTTTAGAGCAATTGCTGTTCCTCTCCTAGCATGGTCAACGTTGCAGACGACGTTGTAGCCGGGAATAGTGAGTTGTTCGTTTTCAACCTCTTGAAGAAACACGATGTCGAGATCCGTCGAGCGAACGAATGTGCGGAGAGCGTTAAGTTTTGTTGTGTTGGTGATCGTGTTGATGTTTATGGTTCCTATATTACAGCTGACGTAGTCCACCATTTTTACATTTCCTCATCCGAAATCTGGACGCGTGCTTGTTCGGTGGTGGAGGTAAAGTCTTCTTCGCCATGCCGCATTTTCTTGCCCGGCGGTAGTCTTCGTGAGCGTCGGCTAGATGCCGAGTTTTGAGATGCTTGCGAGCAGTCCGTCTCGTTACCATCAACTTTGCGCTGTGTGACAACGTACCCGGTCGGGCTTATGCCCACTGAAGGTTTTTGAGGAGTGAAACCTGGTGCCGCGGGGGAGCCATGGTGCTTTTCTGTTGTGCCATTGCAGATCGTGTCTCGATGGTTTCTCGGGGCTTTGGAGCATGTTGACCGAGTGCCATCGAATCTTGTGACGAGGGCTTTGACCCCGATGGTTGTGGTAAATCGGCCGGTTTCGGCATGGGCTTGTTCGGCTTTACCGGTTTTTTCTGCTGTACGGACATTTTCGTCACGTTTGCATACGATTGGTCTGCTGAGAGTTTCTGCACGAGCAGTTTTTTATTTTGCACACAAGGGATGCCGATGTGTGCGAATTCGTGGCAGTGTAGACATGTTTGCCGCTGTCCCTTGTATGCAACGGCAGTTTCTTCTCCCTGAATAGTGACGAGAGAAGGGATGTTCTTCTTCACCACCATCCGAGCGACACGAACACCGGTCTTCACGCCTTCAAAAGCACCGTAGCGATTATACCACAGGAGGTCTCGAACGTTGAGCACTTCACCATATTCGGCGAGGAAGGTAGAGACTTGTTCGTTGGTGATGTCTTCGGGAAGGTCAAAAATTTGCACCTCCACACCGCCATCCTCCATCGTTATCCGTAACTTGTACACTTTTCCTTCGAGAACGAACTCGTGTTTGCTGTCGTGTTCCTCTACGATCTTCTCTGCTAGGGATAGGTTGTTGACCTTTACAAAGGTACATCCCAGCCTTCTGCTTGGCTGGATTTGGAGCACGTTTTCTCGAGTGAGACCGAGTTCCTTCGCGACGAGTTTCAGAATCACATCGTGGGAGGGATGCTTCGGAAATTGCGAGTACTCCACGCGGAATGTATTTTCTCGCATCGTGGAATAGCACCGCTGCGACAATCGCACAGTGCTTCGGACACCGATGATAAAAGCAAAAAACGTATGATATTGTTCGCGAGCAAACTTCGATTTTAGACACGTCTGAGTACAAATCGACCGATCAGCACGGAAGCTTGCTGTTAACTGTCACTACTAGCAGCACCGAACAGATGGAGGTTGGAGAAAATCGTCCCGACCAGATGGCGGATTAGGTCCCCCTCCTCTCACGTGGGCCGAACGCTCTCTGCACTCACCAACGCGCGACGTTCGGGAAATTTATTTCTTCTCGCCTGACTCTGCGACCGATGATGGGAAAAGTGCCTTTTGGGCAGCTTTTAAATGACGTTTAAAGATTTAGGCGTTCCGGTTCCACAGTCCTCGCCCTCGTGGGCTCTTCCTTTTTTCTTTCTCCAGCGGGAAGAATCACCACCGACCGTACTCGGTCAACTCTTTTTCTCCAACTAAACAGCGGGGAGAAACACCACCGCTCTCGACCGTGCTCGGTCAACCTCTTTTATCAGACTACCCATTTTTATTTTGTCACCCGTTCTTCCGGGGATTTGTTTTCAAGCAAATTGTGCAGCGATCTTTTGTTTTCAAGCGGGCTGTCGAATGCCCACCTCTTGCAGTATACACTAATCTCATATTCCTCCCTTTTAACATTTAAATTACACATTTTACTGTAACACTGGAAACCACTCAGAGAAGTCGATTAACTCTATTTCAGACTACATCTCAACTTGCAAGTTTCTGTTGTTTAAATTTTGTGTACCATAAGTACCATTACCGGTCGTACTTTGCAAAAGTTTTGGCGTACGTGCGTAATGTTTCCTCTAAATCAGTAACTGTGTTGACCGTGGGTTATCTCCATTTACCAGATGGTCAGCTGATGACATTGTTTGTAAGTGAGCAGCGCATTTCGTTGGGATCTCTTACATTTTCCTGTCGTACTTCCTATCTGTCGGCGGTAGATTATAACTTTGCGTTTGGTCGGTATGGTGGATGCGAAGACGGAAATTTTGGAACAGTATTACCTGCAGGTGAATGATTTGTGCCACTTTTGGGTGAGCAGCGTGCATTGAAGCAGCCGCCAATCCACTGTCCTCTGTCTTATCTTAGGAATATAGAAATTTGTTTACGATAAGTGAAATTTGTGTGTATGCTTGGTTTAATATTTCAGCGGTGCGCTTGGAAAAAGTATACTTAGATCTACTAGGGGTTGGGGGGACTCAAATTTTGTGGTTGCCCTAGTATCGATACTTTACAAATTTTTGTGGTTGCTCTAGTACCGAAAGTAGTACCGAAACTTTGCAGGACAATGTCCTGTAAGTGTGCCTGTGACCATACGAAAATCTTCTCGTTTTAGATCGATTAGCTTATTGATTTGCTTCATGTGTTAGTTTAAATGATCCTAATGAGCCATTTCAATTAGTCGTCGTAAATCTCATTGTATGTTTTAACTGGGAGCTATTCTAGTTAACATAAGTGTAACATTTGATGTTTATCTCTAACAGAAAGTTGCATTGAGATATTAATTGCAATATGCTTAGAGGAAAGCAGGAGGACCGTTTGGATATTTTTGAGTTGTCTGCACTATAATACTCCTGCAGTATTAAATGCCAGCTAGTATACAAATAGTTTACAACTAAGTGGTTGAAAGGAGAAATGAAAACGCATTTAATGATTAAGAGTTAGTTTTTCAAAAGTGCACTGCTCGTATTGATCTGCTCTGATACTTTAGCGGGATGTGGGATAAAACGAGCATTGGAAATTAGTCCAGAGAAATGGTTTAAAAATTTGAAGAATGTTTTTAGACATAGACGTAACTTGAGAGTAACTACGTTACACTTTTTAAAAGCAATATAACTTGTTTTAAAATTAAGACATTAGGGTAAATAAATTCGCAATTCAAACCAAAAACACTTCCTTTTTGTTAGAAAGAGATCCGCAATATTCCCTTCTAGTTGTAATTCTCTAGCCCACTCAACAGAGACTATTTTTTATAACATAAAAAAAATGATATTAACAAAAAAATGTTCAATTGATCATTTAAAGTAAATTTACGTAGTTTGAATCAACACTACTGTCTTCATAATTTCAACAATTCTAGTCAATAGAAGCAGCAAACTATTAGTTTCATTTAAAAAAAGTCCCTTGAAAACAAAAATCTTAATTGGTTGTTTTAACGGTGAACTGGTTAGAATAATGATACGAGTGTCCAAGCTAAAACTTACAGCACCATCTGTTTCAACCCCAAATCCAAATTTTAACATTTTTTTTTCTGTTATTTTCAAGATGAGCTAAACTAACAATGACAGATTAGCGTTTTTAACAAAAAATTAGTTCGCCCAAATCTTAACTAGTCGATTTCAAAAAATTAAGAGCTTTTTTAGTACAAATTTTGAAAAATCCGTTTCCAGTGCAGGGGGAGCGACAGGTGTGTAATAGAGTGGTATGATCGAGGGTGAATCAGGTGATAGGGTGAGCATCCAAGTCAGCCTCACATGGTATGTGAGAGGTGAGCACAAAAGTAAGCCTCGCAAGGTACGAAAAAGGTGAGCACACAAGTAAGCCTCGCAGGGCGTGATAGAGGTGAGCACAAAAGTAAGCCTCATATGGAGTGTTAGAGAGTGAATCAGGGTGTGACAGAGCGAGCACCCAAGTAAGCCTCATACAGGATGTATGAACGTGTGAGCGAGAGTGAGTGAGTACATCAAGTACAGCCATCCCCTCAGAAGTATTACCGAGAGATAGTCCCTGGGGGGAACAATGGCGGTGCCCAATGGAGTTTAGTCGGTATTACCTAGTCATGGTGTCACCTTGAGAGCCCGACACTCCAGTACACCCCGTGTGGTAGCTTGGCATCTACTAATACACGTGTACTGGGTTAGTGTGTAAATTGCATTCTCCATTAGGGTTTATATAGAACTGAAACGTGTCAACCGAATCACAAAAAATATTTTTCCAAAAATTCCTGATCAATTGCGCATATCTTTGCTAAGGCGACTTTTCCGATTTTTTCCGTATTGTGTATAAACAGTTCTGCGTGAAAGTACATGAAAGGTCCGAATTACCCTAACCCTGTTGCAGTTCGGACCACGCATTTCTTTTCGATTTCTTGCAATAGAAATGAATTCCTATTTTGGCCTAATTAGTATAGTCTCGCCCAAAACAGGGTATAAATAAAATATATTATCCGGCAGATCCAAAATAACGATACTGCACTTCATTTAATAGTTTTTCGGCTTACATTTTTCAAAAAAAAAGCGCTACGAAGCAACATTCACTTTTAGCGCATGCACATGAAGTCTGAGAATCGCAATATTGTGAGAGACAGAACAGAGCTACATGACAGTCATGAAAATAATATGAAGCGTATTCATAATATTACCATAGCTGAGAAAAAGGTGGGGGTCCGAAATGGCCAGCGGTCCGAATTACCCCACTTCTCACTACATTTTGTCTGCTTCCTGAAAACACACACACACAATTGTCCCAATTTGTCGAGTTGATTCGATTGGTATATGAGTAAGTTTTCAAAGTCTAAGCGAATCCTATACATTTCATTTGAAATGTAAACATAAAGTGACGTTGATTTCAAATGTAAATAAAAAGTGATGTTGTAGGTGAAGTGAATGTAAATTTGATTCATTATAACGAAAAGCCCACGTGAACAATTTCTACATCCCCACCCATCTTCCATGGAAAAACCTATAGACATTTACTTATCCCATACACTTCCTCAAACTGTCCAAGTAATATATAGATAGCTTCTAACCATACATTCATTAGATTTGGATTTTCCGATCCGATGATGTGAGCCAAACATAGAGAAACACAAGACAATTTTTATTCATGTTTTTAATGTTGCTATTATTTCCTTCATTTCTTTGAATTATAATTCTGATGGTATGTACTGCATATTTCATTTTCCGGGAAACTTCTATCTGATTCTTCGAAACGAATGCATCACTTGGCAGAAACAATAGTCGGACTCGAACTTGTAGAAGCCTGATCGTTAAGATGCTTTTCTACCTAAAAGTGAAATGTTATTAATTAAACTGTCTTATGGAAAATGTATTAGCATACTATTTTTTCCACGTATGTTAACTGTCTGGAATCAGGTGACCCGTTTATGTTATCTACTTTATAGGGAGGTGTTATGGTCACATCTTGAAATACAACAATATTAGGTCCAGACCACGATACCTACAACATATTTTGTATCACAGATAATTGTTAATAATTGAAACACTTAAGAGTCAAACAGAATTCAGCGTCATGCCAGGTCGTTCAATAGAGTAAGCTTGGATGCTTCGCCAATGACGGAGGACTCTGTTTGATTCGTTAGCCGGTGGCAAACCTGATTGATAGTGCGTGCTATTGCTAGGAAGAGATTTTGCCCTTCTTGACTCACTCCTGCCGCCAATGCTGAAACTTGACGTTTTTTCTGTTCCACCTGATTCCGGACTCGTGTGCTCAACTAAAATGATAGATGTATTGTATTTTTTTTATTCAACTACATAACGGTAACCATCAACATCAGATTGCGGTTAAATGCGCTAGCAATGATTTCTCCAATAGGGCGTTCTTTATTTGCGCTAGCATATACCTACAAGAATTTCGACTTGTATGCATGTTCCTAGCGCATTTTACCCAGTAGTGAGCTCAGTACACTACGTTCATTGACAAGCAAAAGCACGTGTGAGCTGCTCGTTTAGTAAACAGCACGATTGCGCATTACATTGTTGAAAACAATTTAAAATATAAAAATATGCCATCATAAAATTTCAACAGACACGTGGGAAGATCTCTTCATATCAAAATTTTCTTGTAGACCAGCACTTTTAAGCATTACATTTTTGAATATGATTTTCAAACATGAAAATATGCCATCGTACAATTTGAACGGTGTTCCTATGACATGTGGAAAGAACTTTGTATATTCAGAATTTGCGGGTAGGGCTGCACGATAGCGCATTACCTTTTTGAATACGCTCAATATTGTATACCATCGTATCATTTTAACAGAGTGTTCCTAAGACATGTGGAAAGAACGTTGCTTTTTCAAAATTTTCTGGTAGGCCAAGATTACGCAAATTCTGCCCTAGGAACACTCTGTTAAAATTCTACGATGGTTACCTAAACGAACCACTGCTGATTCACATGACGGGCGTGCTGTTCTACTCCCTGTGTAAGGATGAGACCGACTTGAAATGGCGAGTGGGCTAACAGCATGACAGCCTCCGTCTCAACAAAACCCTGGCTGGTCTCCGGGTACGGTCGAAACTCGTCATCATTTGGTTGGTGGTACTAGGTTCGGTTAGACCATTTCCGATTTTACGCAGATCCGACTCTGAACACTATTTCCCATGAAGGATAGTGTCAACCCTAGCATGACCTCCCTGCTTCTAAGATTTTAGTAGCATAGATAATCATAGGATAACAAGAGGCGACTATGTGCAACGAGTGGGGATAACGGCCCAAAGTTAGGAACCAATAAAATGAATAACAACAAAGCAACCAACACATACAGCACAGGCACGGCAAATCCGCTTACCAGAGGTGGTTTGGTAAGATCACCACCACCAATAGTAGCTGAAGTCATTCAGCAAGTGCAGGAGGAAAAACAGCAGCAACAACAGCCAGAGCAGAGCGGGAAGAGTTACACCCCATAGACGCCAAAACTAGTGGCAGCGAAGTGCTTGGTGGAGGAGCTCCACAAGTTTGTGACGCGAGAAACAATGTCCATAAGGGCATTAAGGGGATAGACATTAGAATCCGGAAGGCGCTACTGTCTGTCGTGAAGGAGTATGACAAGACAACGCGGAGGGCGGATGTAGCTGAGCGAGTATTGGCGTCGGCTAGGGCTTCTATCCTCCTAGCCCCACCGAAACTGGATAATGAGAAGAAAATTGGGTGAAGAACACGCCAATTCATATAACTCCAAAGAGGACAAGATACTCACCAGGAAACAAAGCACTAGGCGGGCCAAAGAGGCAGACACTCGAGGACGTTGTTGAGAAACACGGGAAACAGCAAAAAAAGAAGGAGGAACGAAAAGGGGATCAGAAGAGAAAAGGAAAACCCTCGGCTCGTAAGAAGGCGCCAAAAGTAGAAGCCGTGCTAGTCAAAGCCAATGACGCGACGCCGTATGCAACGCTGCTCAAGAAAGTCAGAGAGGACCCGGAGCTGAAGGACTTGCGGGAAAACGTTGTAAAAGTCAGGCGTATCCAAAAAGGTGAAATGCTCCTCGAGCTGAAGAAGAATTCAACGACTGGGCGAGGTGCACATGACGATCCGGTTAAGGAAGGGATATGGAGGAACTCGGACAGCGATGATTCGTTTACCGGTAACCGCTGCAGACAAGGCACTGGAGGTAGGCAAAGTTACGGTTGGATGGTCGAGATGCCTACTGAGAGCTGCCCCACAAGAAAAAAAAAAAAACAAGCGGAGAAATGCTTCAAGTGTTTGGGCCTTGGACATTTAGTAGGGGCTTGCAAAGGCCCGGACAGATCCGGGATGTGCTGGAAATACGGGGAGACGGGCTATCTTGCGAGAGACTACACGCAGAGGTCGAAGTGCTTGCTTTCCACCCCAGGGGACGGAATCGATCAATTTTCGTCGTCAATCAGATGTAGACCGGTTTCTTACAGTAATTATTAAACTAACTTAACACTAGTTAAAATTTTGATTTACTTTAAACTGCTGCTTAAGTTTTGTTTTTGACATAGTAAAGTCAATGGTTTCGCAATGCTTATTGTAAATATTCATCATTTGGTTTAAAGGGCCAAACTTGGCATAATTAGTACAATGGCGAATTGTACAAAAGATGCTGCGGTTACGTAGTTGTCAAGAAGGAGCATAAAATTTAGTTTCGATAATAGTTCGATTGAATCAATACTATGTGATACAATGTCGTTTACGAATGGTACCATAGAAAATTCATGACGATCTTTCAAAGTTTGAATGTCAATTCAAACATCAAAATGTGCATCGTGCTTCATAAGATGGCAAATGTAGTCCAGTCCAACCTAGTTTACGAAGTGCGAACATCAAAAACTGCTTTTGTACTGATTCTATCCGGTTTGCATGTTGTTGAAAATGGCGAACAAAGTATACTACAATGTTCTAGTGTTGAACGCACATGGGCTACATATAATGTTTTTATTATGTAGGGATCTTGGAAATTATAGCTGAAGCGTTAAATGAAACCTAGTGTGCTGTTTGCTTTGTTAATTTTTGTGTTATAACGATCTATGAATGTTATTTTGGAATCCATAATAACTCCTAGATCTCTTATTTTAAGAATAAGATTCTATTGTTCTGTATATTATTCTTTCTACTCAATGTTATAGAATTACATTTTTACATTCAGTTTTAGAAAGCTTTTGTTGCACCATATCTAAAATATATTTACTTCATTTTGAAATGTCTGAAAGTCTTCACTATTTCTTATTTCTAGAAAAGGTTTCATATCATCAGCATATATAAGAACTTTTACATCTTTAAGAACGAAGGAAATGTCGTTAACAAATAAAATAAAGAATAGCGGGCCCAAAAGAGACCCTTGAGGGACTCCTGTTGTAACTTGAATTGGGATTGATTTTATCCCTTTAAATCTAACAGCTTGTTCACGATTTGTAAGATATGAATGTACCCATGCAAGAAGTCCTGGTTCAAACCCTATTTTATTGTAATTTAAAAAGTAGCATGGGCATGTCGATGCGATCAAATGCTTTGCTAAAATCTGTATAAAGAGCTTCTACGTGGTTTCCGTAATCCATTGCTGTTGATGTGTAGTTAATGAACTCGAGTAGATTTGTACTTGTAGAACGCCCTTTGAAAAAACCATGTTGCATATGGGTAATTCTGTTCTTGATTTGGTGAAGTAAATTTTCATTAACAATCGCCTCGAAAATCTTGGGAATGCACGAGATGATAGCTATTCTACGATAATTACGCACATGGATTTTTTACCATTTTTAAAAATTGGAACTAAGAAAGCGCTTTTTCATGTTTTAGGAAAACAACCTGGTTCTAGACATGTTAAAAAACCAAAATAAAGGAGCGGTTAGTTCCATTGACAAAGTTTTTAAAAATACCGGTGGAACGCCATCAGGTCCAGGGCTTTTCGAACTATCCAAGTTTTTTAAGGCATCCATGATTGTATGTACTTTCATCTGTTTAATTCTGATATCTCTTGAAAGTTCTGGGAGAAATGAAAAGTATTCACGCTCTCGATCTTTCTCCGAAAATGTAGTGTAAACTTCTTGGAAGAATTGTAAGTAATGGTAAGTCCACTACTCGGGTTCTTGTTTGCCCAGCGGACCCTTCTTTTAAGGGTGGACTAAGTGCTTCTACAGAATTTCGGATTTTCGTTTCACAACAAAAAGATAAACAAACAAAATAAATTAATAAGTTTACCGTGTTTATTTTCTCCTAATTCTCTCCACTGCTGGTGTTGAGCTGCTGCTGCTGGGCGAAAAGGTGGGTGGTTTCGTCCGACCGACCGGGACTACGACAGCCGAGTTCTCCCGGAATGGTGTTGGTTGCTCCGGCAGCGGTCCTTTGTGTTTAGGTAGGGAGGTGAGCTTGGCTCCTTTGTTGGAACCTCCCTAGCGACGTTGGCGAATTATCGCCGGATCGACTTGCTCGCCGCAAGCGATCCCGGAAGTCACCGCAGTGCACTTCCCAGGGGGAACCTTTGTCCGCCCTGCTTCGTTCTCCTTGGCGATTAACTGTGGAGGAGAGCTAGGCTCGTTCGACTGATCCTCCACAGTGAGAACGGTCGGTGTTTTGACTCCATCTCGTTTAGCCGGGGAAGCGAGAGCACTCCTTAGCGATTAGCGATCCCCTCAACACCGTATTTACGTGTGCCCGAACCACGGGCCGGCACTTTCGACGGTATAACTAACCGTCGCACGCGCGCACTCTACCTCACTGGCACTAGTGGCGGGAAACTGTCCCGAAAAAAATCGATTATTTGGGCGTCTGTTTACTGCCGTGGTTCGTCAGTCTCTACCAAAAACTCGATGGCCGCCTTCCTTGCGACCAAAACAAAACGACACCAAAAAAACCGTACCGTCGCACAGCTGTCATCACCTATGCGCAGCATAGCCAGTACACTTATTTCAAATTTTCTAACCCAGCTACACGAACAAAACCGTTCACATACGCGAAAATAAACAAAATTTACATGAGAAAGTGAAGGGTATCGAACAGCGGTGAGCATAATTTTACATGTCAACAAATCAGTGGCGTAGCCAGGGGAGGGTTTTGGGGGAAACCCCCGCCCCAAACCAAAATTAATTGAATTCAAAAAAACAATTACTGGTGATTAATTTAAAATAAAAAAAAACCTGTTTTAATCCACCTAGCGGTGCAATTGTGCCTTTCTCATTTCTCTAATCTATGGCACGGAGGCTTTTTATGTTCAACATAATTGTGGAAATGTCCATTACATTCTTAGTACACTTTGCACTTATACACAATGGCATGCCAGCCACGAACTTGATGAGCTACGTGTCGACGGTGAAACACTTGAAACAAAAAAATATCGTACTCCATTAGCCTAATCAGCATTAGATCAATGTTATCTGCTTGCTAACTCATTTTGTCATGCGAGGATGGGTATGTGAGGAGGGCGAAAGTCCCATGAACGAACGACTCCCCAGCTTAAATTGGTATGCTTTGTGATATGGTGGTGGTTTAAAGATGATGGAGTTGAAAGGGAGGGGTATGAGGGCTGGATGGGGTGGTGGTCTGAGGGGTGATTTAAGGAGATTTTTAAAGGAGGGGAGTGAACAGTAGAGGGGGGGGGGGGTGTAACCCCTCTCCGTAAACCATCAACTACGCCCCTGTTAAAATCCAGAAACCTTATGCGAGTCGAAAAAAAAATTTGGCCGGGATTAGGTTGACGTTTTTCAGAGTGATTGCATAACCTTTCTATATAAGAAAGGCAAAAATGTGCCAAAATCCAAAAAAGTGAATTGTCGTCAAACTTTTTTTCGAGTTTGCATCAAATCTCGACGTTTCATGCACCTTGAACACATTTAGCATCAAAAATAAAAATTCTATTTTTAATTTTTCCTATAGTTTATATGAGAAATTTCTGTGTGGCCCTACTCTGAAACCCGTAATTCCGGAACCAGAATTCCGATCGATCCAAAATTCAATAGCAGCCGATGGGTTGCACCTTTCATTTGAGACTAAGTTTGGGCAAATCGGTCCAGCCATCTCTGAGAAAAATGAGTGACATTATTTGACACATACGCACATACATACACACACACATACACACAGATACACACACATACATACACACATACACACACACATAGACTTTTTGCGATCTCGACGAACTGAGTCGAATGGGATATGACACTCGGCCCTCCGGGCCGGGATTAGGTTGACGTTTTTCAGAGTGATTGCATAACCTTTCTATATGAGAAAGGCAAAAACCTATTTCAATCCACCTAACGGTGCAATTGTGCCTTTCTCAATCATGAATCACGAGAATGTGTGCGTTGTTTATATTCATTAAAAGCTTTTAAATGCATATATTACATTTTATTATTATACATCACATGACAATTATATACAGGAAAATAAATCATTCCGGAACCGATGATGGTGGCCAATGTGGCCAAATAGACTTTGAATGGATGTTAGTGACCTAATACTACAAATCGAAGCAGTTGTGGTCATCAGGGTGTCGACTCATTTCTGAAAATGAAATTCCCTGATTTTCCAGGTTTTTCCAGACCTGTTTATAAATTTTCCAGAGTGCTCAAACAAATCAAATTAAATTAACATTTTTCAATGTCTATCGTTTGAGCTTACACATTTTTTTCATTTTTAGTTAGTTTTAAACTTTTTGTATCTTCCATTTCAATTAAACCACTTTTGGTCTTTTAACTGCCATGTAATTTAAATATTTCCAAATCTGAAAAATTGTTACCAGGCCCGAAGGATGACCGACAAGCAAATGAGTGTATGGGACCGTGTATAAAAGGGGGAGCTAGTGTTCTGGAAAAATAAGCGGATTGACATTTTGGGGATGAATTTCCTCATAGTGTTATGTATTTTAGTTTGTGTGGAAATGAGTCTGGGATCTTCCGTTAACCTTCCGGTAGTCGCGCTGGTGCACTGAGTGCACGCTGCTCTGAAAAGCTAGTGAATTCTTTGGGCAACTGTGGCTGCTCATTCAGTGTCATGCGCGACTTCCGGAGGATTCGATAGTGAGACAAACATTCTGCTCGTACACTAATAAAATAATAATAAAATAAAAATGTCAAATGTGTTTGTGCATAATTCGAAGCATCATCAAGGAACGAAGTCATTGAAGGTATTGATTATTTCGAATTATAGTGATAGGCAGAATATGAGGGCTAAACACTTCTTTGAAAATTGTAACGTGGATATTCTACCAATTTTTCCTGTGTGGCAATGGATTACAAAACTTGGCGTAGAAGACTTCAACCATGCCTCATGGCATGTAACGAAATGAAGTATTAAAGTAATTCTGAACGATAGAGAAGTCTAAGTTTCTCAAGAAATAATTGGTTAAGCTGGTCTTCTGCAACAGTGGGTGAACCAGTAAAAACTTCATACCAACAGGAAGGTATCCCAGAATATGTACTAAGAAGATTGTTTACAGAAATGGTTTAACCACTTCTGTGCAGTAATAATCCGCTTTTTATGTTCTGGTTAGATTTGGATTCTTCTTTTGAAGCTTCCGGAAGTCATGCTAGTGCACTGAGTGCACGCTGCTCTGAAAATGTAGCGAAATCGTCTGAGCGCACAAGCGGTTGCTCGTTCAGTGGGCCATTTCCGCGACTTCCGGAGGGTAAATAATGATTGCGTTGTTGATACAAAATCATCCAGCACTTTTTCACAACTTTAAAATAGGGGCATAATTCAAGAAAATGTCGAATAATCACAAGAAAAAACAGACAGGTCTGCGAGCAAATTATAGAAACCGGTTTTTGATAAGTTTACTTGTGATTTGAGACAAACAGTTTTTTAGTCTCTCATTTGCCTGCCATTTCCCACCAATTCGTCATTTCAGAAATTAAGTACCCTCTAAAATGCCGTTGAGATCGTATTCGTCCCATGTTCTATGAGATTCCCTCTATACATAAGACAATTATGCGTTGAACGGCAGTGAAAAGGTCAGTTGGAAATTCCATCTTGGAATATAATAAATACAAACAAATAAATAAATAAAGCGATTTTTATTGCAATCTGGCAATAGCAGCACATTGTGAGATGAGTGAAGCTTCGCAGCAAAAGGGAGGTAAACTTCGGTTAAATACGCTATTTGTTGATTTTAAATATTGTCGTATCCGCTCGTCTGTTAGCGGTAGGCGATATTGAAACTGGAGCCTGCGAAAGTCATCCTCATACAGTTCTATTATATACGGAAACCCATATCGAAAACGTTGAATTTTTAAGCGGAGTTGAGTGTTTAACCGTTAGGTAACGACACAGTACGCGAGTACCTTTCCAGATTTCATTTAAAATTACAATTTGCTTTCCATAACAAGAACATGAAACTTGGTGACATCACAGTACATCACTAGGCATAAATTTTAGTGAGATAAAATTGAAGATGTGGTAAATGGGCCTGAGGGGAACTTTTTGGTCGTTTCTACCGCATAGCAGACTGACAGGGTAATGGTCATTACTATTATTATTTTAAACATATTCAAATATTTGTAGATGGTTTGGAATCAGGAAGTCATCTACTTTTTTAAACCTGCTATAAGGAATCGTATGAGATCTTGTTTCCGGACAACCGGTCCTGGAGGTGTGTTTCAGCTTTGAAATACTATTTGTAAATTTCAAAGAATCCTAGCAATATGGATGTCAAAATTCTTGGGTTTGCCACATTGTTAACAATCGTCATCTATCTGATAATTTGACCCCGGAGCGGTCTTCACAACTTTATTTAGTTGCCTAATAATTCTGTCTTTCAGATATGAAAGCTGTGCGTTACCTAATGCCGCTATGGCCTAGCACTTAACGCGAGTGGAATTGAGTTGCGCTTAGAATTAACTCTATGGCTAGTACTTGAAATAACTTGAATTAAACAAGTTTACACCGTTGAGAATTAGTTGATTACAAACCCCAAAATTGGTCATATAAGCAAAAAATAAGCTGCCGCAAAACAAAGGATCAGCTACAGTGCGATATACTGTTATACGGTCATGAAGACTTATTTCAAGAATCGGCATTTTTTTTAAAGAATTTGTTGCTTTATTATTTTGGAAATGCAACTAGATTGTCAACAATATGTTCGATTTAATAGGCATAATTACTCTACCACTCTGTATCTCTAACATTATTGACCCATATTTTTCGTCTACAATTTGTAAACATAAAAAATACCCACGGTTCGGCCAAGCTAATGCATTGAGCCGTGTCAAAGTAAACGGCCTGTGCACACTAGGGCACTGCAAAAAAAATTTTTTTTTTAATTCTCAAAGGCCCCCCCTCTCATATTGTGACAAATGTCAAAGCAAGCTCAGATGCCAAATTTCACATCATTTGGACAATTTTAGACCCCCGCCCACTTCGCTTGAAATGTTTTGAAATTGGTATTATGGGAAAATATGGAGGAAAAATACATTAAATGCTATAACTTTTGAAGTAGCAATCAGAAAATTACAATTTATACCTCTTTTGGAAGGAAATAATCTAATTATGCGAATGGAAATTTTTTAGTTTCTAGGAAAATACGGAAAAGTGGGGTACTGGGTCATTTTGGCCCCAAAATCCCCTATTTTTAATGATTTTTCTGCTCCGTTATGCAAATCATACATATTTTGTAGTTTTCCAATGCAAAAAAATCTCAAAAATCGATCGGAGCCTTTTTGACCTTTGTCCGAATACGAGAAGTTGGGGTTTGTCATTCATATTGAACTTCATCATTTTCTCGTGAATATATCTCTATTATTCTTCACTCAATTTTAATAAATTATACCTTGTTGAACGTGGAAAATCCTTAGGATTATAACAAAAATAGATTCGTTACCAGTAAAATTCAGAAACATATATTTTCTGACATATAGTATCGATTTCACATTTTTATCATAAAATCGCACATATTAACTCCATTTAACAACAAAATTCTTATTTAATTTACTACTTTTAGTGTAAAATATGCTTAGGGATCACATGAGAAAAGTTTCATTTCTGGAAAAATAGGGTAAGTTGAAGTATTAGGACAAGTAATGAAAAAAATGAGATTTGTAAAGTAAATATCAAAAAGTTTGATGTTTCTGAATTTTACCTCTAACGTTTTTATTTTTGTTTTATTCCTCAAAATTTTAGACGTTCAATAAGTTACATTTTATGAAAATTGATTGAAGATATATGCATGAGAAAATGATACAATTTAATATGATTGACAAAAAGCCCTATAACCCCAACTTCTCGTATTCGGGCTAAGGTCAAAAGGGTTCCGTTCGATTTCTGAGATTTTTTCACATTAGAAAAACCACAAAATATGTACGATTTGCATCACGGAGCAGAAAAATCATTAAAAATATGGGATTTTGGGTCCAAAATGACCCAGTACCCCACTTTCCCGTATTTTCCTAGAAACAAAGATATCTCAATTCAAATACTATGACTATTTTCTTTCCAAAGAGGTATAGATTGTAATTTTCAGATTGCTACTTCAAAAGTTATAGCATTTAACGTATTTTTCCTCAATATTTTCCCATAGTAGCAATTTCAAAAATTTTCAAGCGAAGAGGGCGGGGGTCTAAAATTGTCCAAATGATGTGAAATTTGGCATCTGAGCTTACTTTGACATTTGTCACAATATGAGAGGGGGGGCCTTTGAGAACTCAAAAAAAAATTTTTTTTGCAATGCCCTAGTGCACACCAAGCGTACTTATATGTATATAAGTACATGTATTTACCTTACAGAGTCAGAAGAATCGCAACAAGGCCGTCGATAAATCAATTTGGCATCCATATTAAATATTATATATGAGTCAGTCCACGTCAGATTTACAACCAATTTTTTTGCGATCTTTAGCTGAAAATTGTTCGCACTAAGTTTTGTTTTTAATGAATACGATTCTTTTTTTCAATTTATGAGTTTGTAAAATTTTTAATTTTATTGAATTGAACATTTTTCAATCACTGATAACTCAGAAACTATTCAATTTGTATGTATGTATGTTGGTAGCCACCATCCTAGCTCGAGTCTTGCTCTGCAGCGGCTCCATTTAACAGTACGCTCAAAATTCGTTACAATTCTGCATTCAGCACACCACTGTATGAAAGGCCAAAAGGGGGGTAGCGGACCCGTAGGCAATTACACCTACTCAGTATCCACTGGAATCAAAGAATCTTCTACTCAGAAACTATTCAATTTGTAGAAAAATATTAAATATTAAAAGTTGCCTTTTCGCTTGAGCTCATCGAAATTGTTTTTGCAATGCATATTTGTTTTTGCTATGTAACTTATGTATTCTGCAAATACTAGAAACGATTTTTTTAAGTTGAACTAAAAGCATTTTATTATTTTTTGAAATCATTTAGATTAGGTAAAAAATTCGGAATGGATCTCCCATTACATCACGAGATAATACAATTATAACAGGTCACTGGTCGTTTAGTGTAAAATTGGATTGTCTTCAGTTTATAACCGTAATATCTCGCATAGTATTTTGATATCCACTCCAGATTTTTTCACAAAAAAAAAGATTAAACATGATTCTTGATATTTAATCAATTTGTTTATAATAATTATAATAATTGCAGATTTCATAAGTTATATAACAAAAATATTTTTTTTTGTTTTTTTTCGGTAAGCTCATGCAAAAACATCTTTTGTAAATAATATTTTTTCCATGCATCAAATACTTTTCGAGTTATCAGTGATTCAAATGTGTTCGTTTTTATAAACTTCAAATGTTAAAAATCTGATAACTTGAAAAAAGTATCATATTCAGCCAAAACAAAAAATACGTGTCAATTATTTTTAGCTAAAGAATGCAAGAAAAAAAAATTGGAACGAATTCAAATTTTGGTTGTAAATCTGACGGGGGATGACCCTTATAACCATGGTTGTGAGAAGTTGTAATTATGAGATGGATCGAATATATTTATTTTCCCTTGCATAAAATGTGTTGAAGGGAATAAGTGCGTTTAACCGAATATTTCAGCCAATATTTTCCAGTCGCATTTATAAAAAATTATTAACACCAGGTCGAAATTTCTCCCTGATTTGAATACAAATTCCCTGAAAATTCCAGGTTTTTCCAGGTCAACTAAAATTCCCTGAAATTCCCTGATTTTCCAGGTTTTTTCCAGGAATCGCCACCCTGGGTCATATTTTGGAAAAAAATTCACCTTTATACATTCATTGCAGAATTTATTAAAATCGACATTTTCTGCGTGTTCGTATTCATCACCCTGTAATTCCGGAACCGGAAGTCGGATCCATTAGAAATTCAATAGCAGCCTATAGGAACGTTGCACCTTTCATTTGAGACTAAGTTTGTCAAAATCGGTTCAGCCATCTCTGAGAAAAATGAGTGACATTTTTGGTCACATACACACACAGACGCACATACACACACACACATACACACACAGACATTTGCCGAACTCGACGAACTGAATCGAATGGTATATGTCACTCGGTCCTCCGGGCCTCCATTAAAAAGTCGGTTTTCAGAGCAATTGCAATACCTTTCTATCGAGAAAGGCAAAAAGGTGCGGCAAAGTCCCAAAAAGTCAATTTTTATAAAAAAAAAATTCGAGATAACAAAAAACAACGTTTCATGCATTTTAAAGATGGCATCAAAAATACGAATTCGATTTCTTAAATTTCATGGGGTCCCCCCCTTGAAAAAAAAATTGAGTTCCGGCTTATATGGGAATTTCCTATGTGACAGGACGATTTAGTCTATATTTCCGGACCCATATAAGCGATCCGTACGAAATTTTATAGACATCTATGGGGATATTATAGCTATCATTTGGGACTAAGTTTTTGAAAATCGGCCCAACGATTTCAGGGAAACTGATGTGAGTTCGTAAATTTTGAAAGATGGCTGCTTTTCCCGGGCATTTCCGGAACCGTCTATGGTGTTCAATGTAGTCAACGAAAGTTTGGTTGGCCGTCGGTGACCTAGAACAGCAAATTTAAGTTGTTTGAGAGACGTTTTAGCGAAATTTTTACCTTTTTTGCTTTCATCGGAGTATCGGTTTGAATCACAATTTGCTATGTGATCGCACGCCACAACCTATAACTCCGGGACCGGAAGTCGGATCGGGATGAAATTAAATATTTACGGGGACGCAATACCTTTCATTTGAGGCCAAGTTTAGTCGAATCGGTCTAGCCATCTCCGAGAAACCGATGTGACCGATGATTGTGTATAAACAGTTCTGCGTGAAAGTACATGAAAGGTCCGAATTACCCTAACCCTGTTACAGTTCGGACCACGCATTTCTTTTCGATTTCTCGCAATAGAAATGAATTCCTATTTTGGCCTAATTAGTATAGTCTCGCCCAAAACAGGGTATAAATAAAATATATTATCCGGCAGATCCTAATTAACGATAATGCATTTCATTTAATAGTTTTTCGGCTTACATTTTTCAAAAAAAAGCGCTACGAAGCAACATTCACTTTTAGCGCATGCACATGAAGTCTGAGAATCGCAATATTGTGAGAGACAGAACAGAGCTACATGACAGTCATGAAAATAATATGAAGCGTATTCATAATATTACCATAGCTGAGAAAAAGGTGGGGGTCCGAAATGGCCAGCGGTCCGAATTACCCCACTTCTCACTACATTTTGTCTGCTTCCTGAAAACACACACACACAATTGTCCCAATTTGTCGAGTTGATCCGATTGGTATATGAGTAAGTTTTCAAAGTCTAAGCGAATCCTATACATTTCATTTGAAATGTAAACATAAAGTGACGTTGATTTCAAATGTAAATATAAAGTGATGTTGTAGGTGAAGTGAATGTAAATTTGATTCATTATAACGAAAAGCCCACGTGAACAATTTCTACATCCCCACCCATCTTCCATGGAAAAACCTATAGACATTTACTTATCCCATACACTTCCTCAAACTGTCCAAGTAATATATAGATAGCTTCTAACCATACATTCATTAGATTTGGATTTTCCGATCCGATGATGTGAGCCAAACATAGAGAAACACAAGACAATTTTTATTCATGTTTTTAATGTTGCTATTATTTCCTTCATTTCTTTGAATTATAATTCTGATGGTATGTACTGCATATTTCATTTTCCGGGAAACTTCTATCTGATTCTTCGAAACGAATGCATCACTTGGCAGAAACAATAGTCGGACTCGAACTTGTAGAAGCCTGATCGTTAAGATGCTTTTCTACCTAAAAGTGAAATGTTATTAATTAAACTGTCTTATGGAAAATGTATTAGCATACTATTTTTTTCACGTATGTTAACTGTCTGGAATCAGGTGACCCGTTTACGTTATCTACTTTATAGGGAGGTGTTATGGTCACATCTTGAAATACAACAATATTAGGTCCAGACCACGATACCTACAACATATTTTGTATCACAGATAATTGTTATAACACTTAAGAGTCAAACAGAATTCAGCGTCATGCCAGGTCGTTCAATAGAGTAAGCTTGGATGCTTCGCCAATGACGGAGGACTCTGTTTGATTCGTTAGCCGGTGGCAAACCTGATTGATAGTGCGTGCTATTGCTAGGAAGAGATTTTGCCCTTCTTGACTCACTCCTGCCGCCAATGCTGAAACTTGACGTTTTTTCTGTTCCACCTGATTCCGGACTCGTGTGCTCAACTAAAATGATAGATGTATTGTATTTTTTTATTCAACTACATAACGGTAACCATCAACATCAGATTGCGGTTAAATGCGCTAGCAATGATTTCTCCAATAGGGCGTTCTTTATTTGCGCTAGCATATACCTACAAGAATTTCGACTTGTATGCATGTTCCTAGCGCATTTTACCCAGTAGTGAGCTCAGTACACTACGTTCATTGACAAGCAAAAGCACGTGTGAGCTGCTCGTTTAGTAAACAGCACGATTGCGCATTACATTGTTGAAAACAATTTAAAATATAAAAATATGCCATCATAAAATTTTAACAGACACGTGGGAAGATCTCTTCATATCAAAATTTTCTTGCAGACCAGCACTTTTAAGCATTACATTTTTGAATATGATTTTCAAACATGAAAATATGCCATCGTACAATTTGAACGGTGTTCCTATGACATGTGGAAAGAACTTTGTATATTCAGAATTTGCGGGTAGGGCTGCACGATAGCGCATTACCTTTTTGAATACGCTCAATATTGTATACCATCGTATCATTTTAACAGAGTGTTCCTAAGACATGTGGAAAGAACGTTGCTTTTTCAAAATTTTCTGGTAGGCCAAGATTACGCAAATTCTGCCCTAGGAACACTCTGTTAAAATTCTACGATGGTTACCTAAACGAACCACTGCTGATTCACATGACGGGCGTGCTGTTCTACTCCCTGTGTAAGGATGAGACCGACTTGAAATGGCGAGTGGGCTAACAGTATGACAGCCTCCGTCTCAACAAAACCCTGGCTGGTCTCCGGGTACGGTCGAAACTCGTCATCATTTGGTTGGTGGTACTAGGTTCGGTTAGACCATTTCCGATTTTACGCAGATCCGGCTCTGAACACTATTTCCCATGAAGGATAGTGTCAACCCTAGCATGACCTCCCTGCTTCTAAGATTTTAGTAGCATAGATAATCATAGGATAACAAGAGGCGACTATGTGCAACGAGTGGGGATAACGGCCCAAAGTTAGGAACCAATAAAATGGATAACAACAAAGCAACCAACACATACAGCACAGGCACGGCAAATCCGCTTACCAGAGGTGGTTTGGTAAGATCACCACCACCAATAGTAGCTGAAGTCATTCAGCAAGTGCAGGAGGAAAAACAGCAGCAACAACAGCCAGAGCAGAGCGGGAAGAGTTACACCCCATAGACGCCAAAACTAGTGGCAGCGAAGTGCTTGGTGGAGGAGCTCCACAAGTTTGTGACGCGAGAAACACTGTCCATAAGGGCATTAAGGGGATAGACATTAGAATCCGGAAGGCGCTACTGTCTGTCGTGAAGGAGTATGACAAGACAACGCGGAGGGCGGATGTAGCTGAGCGAGTATTGGCGTCGGCTAGGGCTTCTATCCTCCTAGCCCCACCGAAACTGGATAATGAGAAGAAAATTGGGTGAAGAACACGCCAATTCATATAACTCCAAAGAGGACAAGATACTCACCAGGAAACAAAGCACTAGGCGGGCCAAAGAGGCAGACACTCGAGGACATTGTTGAGAAACACGGGAAACAGCAAAAAAAGAAGGAGGAACGAAAAGGGGATCAGAAGAGAAAAGGAAAACCCTCGGCTCGTAAGAAGGCGCCAAAAGTAGAAGCCGTGCTAGTCAAAGCCAATGACGCGACGCCGTATGCAACGCTGCTCAAGAAAGTCAGAGAGGACCCGGAGCTGAAGGACTTGCGGGAAAACGTTGTAAAAGTCAGGCGTATCCAAAAAGGTGAAATGCTCCTCGAGCTGAATTCAACGACTGGGCGAGGTGCACATGACGATCCGGTTAAGGAAGGGATATGGAGGAACTCGGACAGCGATGATTCGTTTACCGGTAACCGCTGCAGACAAGGCACTGGAGGTAGGCAAAGTTACGGTTGGATGGTCGAGATGCCTACTGAGAGCTGCCCCACAAGAAAAAAAAACAAGCGGAGAAATGCTTCAAGTGTTTGGGCCTTGGACATTTAGTAGGGGCTTGCAAAGGCCCGGACAGATCCGGGATGTGCTGGAAATACGGGGAGACGGGCTATCTTGCGAGAGACTACACGCAGAGGTCGAAGTGCTTGCTTTCCACCCCAGGGGACGGAATCGATCAATTTTCGTCGTCAATCAGATGTAGACCGGTTTCTTACAGTAATTATTAAACTAACTTAACACTAGTTAAAATTTTGATTTATTTTAAACTGCTGCTTAAGTTTTGTTTTTGACATAGTAAAGTCAATGGTTTCGCAATGCTTGTTGTAAATATTCATCATTTGGTTTAAAGGGCCAAACTTGGCATAATTAGTACAATGGCGAATTGTACAAAAGATGCTGCGGTTACGTAGTTGTCAAGAAGGAGCATAAAATTTAGTTTCGATAATAGTTCGATTGAATCAATACTATGTGATACAATGTCGTTTACGAATGGTACCATAGAAAATTCATGACGATCTTTCAAAGTTTGAATGTCAATTCAAACATCAAAATGTGCATCGTGCTTCATAAGATGGCAAATGTAGTCCAGTCCAACCTAGTTTACGAAGTGCGAACATCAAAAACTGCTTTTGTACTGATTCTATCCGGTTTGCATGTTGTTGAAAATGGCGAACAAAGTATACTACAATGTTCTAGTGTTGAACGCACATGGGCTACATATAATGTTTTTATTATGTAGGGATCTTGGAAATTATAGCTGAAGCGTTAAATGAAACCTAGTGTGCTGTTTGCTTTGTTAATTTTTGTGTTATAACGATCTATGAATGTTATTTTGGAATCCATAATAACTCCTAGATCTTTTATTTTAAGAATAAGATTCTATTGTTCTGTATATTATTCTTTCTACTCAATGTTATAGAATTACATTTTTACATTCAGTTTTAGAAAGCTTTTGTTGCACCATATATAAAATATATTTACTTCATTTTGAAATGTCTGAAAGTCTTCACTATTTCTTATTTCTAGAAAAGGTTTCATATCATCAGCATATATAAGAACTTTTACATCTTTAAGAACGAAGGAAATGTCGTTAACAAATAAAATAAAGAATAGCGGGCCCAAAAGAGACCCTTGAGGGACTCCTGTTGTAACTTGAATTGGGATTGATTTTATCCCTTTAAATCTAACAGCTTGTTCACGATTTGTAAGATACGAATGTACCCATGCAAGAAGTCCTGGTTCAAACCCTATTTTATTGTAATTTAAAAAGTAGCATGGGCATGTCGATGCGATCAAATGCTTTGCTAAAATCTGTATAAAGAGCTTCTACGTGGTTTCCGTAATCCATTGCTGTTGATGTGTAGTTAATGAACTCGAGTAGATTTGTACTTGTAGAACGCCCTTTGAAAAAACCATGTTGCATATGGGTAATTCTGTTCTTGATTTGGTGAAGTAAATTTTCATTAACAATCGCCTCGAAAATCTTGGGAATGCACGAGATGATAGCTATTCTACGATAATTACGCACATGGATTTTTTACCATTTTTAAAAATTGGAACTAAGAAAGCGCTTTTTCATGTTTTAGGAAAAAAAACCTGGTTCCAGACATGTTAAAAAACCAAAATAAAGGAGCGGTTAGTTCCATTGACAAAGTTTTTAAAAATACCGGTGGAACGCCATCAGGTCCAGGGCTTTTCGAACTATCCAAGTTTTTTAAGGCATCCATGATTGTATGTACTTTCATCTGTTTATTTCTGATATCTCTTGAAAGTTCTGGGAGAAATGAAAAGTATTCACGCTCTCGATCTTTCTCCGAAAATGTAGTGTAAACTTCTTGGAAGAATCGTAAATAATGGTAAGTCCACTACTCGGGTTCTTGTTTGCCCAGCGGACCCTTCTTTTAAGGGTGGACTAAGTGCTTCTACAGAATTTCGGATTTTCGTTTCACAACAAAAAGATAAACAAACAAAATAAATTAATAAGTTTACCGTGTTTATTTTCTCCTAATTCTCTCCACTGCTGGTGTTGAGCTGCTGCTGCTGGGCGAAAAGGTGGGTGGTTTCGTCCGACCGACCGGGACTACGACGGCCGAGTTCTCCCGGAATGGTGTTGGTTGCTCCGGCAGCAGTCCTTTGTGTTTAGCTAGGGAGGTGAACTTGGCTCCTTTGTTGGAACCTCCCTAGCGACGTTGGCGAATTATCGCCGGATCGACTTGCTCGCCGCAAGCGATCCCGGAAGTCACCGCAGTGCACTTCCCAGGGGGAACCTTTGTCCGCCCTGCTTCGTTCTCCTTGGCGATTAACTGTGGAGGAGAGCTAGGCTCGTTCGACTGATCCTCCACAGTGAGAACGGTCGGTGTTTTGACTCCATCTCGTTTAGCCGGGGAAGCGAGAGCACTCCTTAGCGATTAGCGATCCCCTCAACACCGTATTTACGTGTGCCCGAACCACGGGCCGGCACTTTCGACGGTATAACTAGCCGTCGCACGCGCGCACTCTACCTCACTGGCACTAGTGGCGGGAAACTGTCCCGAGAAAAACCGATTATTTGGGCGTCTGTTTACTGCCGTGGTTCGTCAGTCTCTACCAAAAACTCGATGGCCGCCTTCCTTACGACCAAAACAAAACGACACCAAAAAAAAAACCGTACCGTCGCACAGCTGTCATCACCTATGCGCAGCATAGCCAGTACACTTATTTCAAATTTTCTAACCCAGCTACACGAACAAAACCGTTCACATACGCGAAAATAAACAAAATTTACATGAGAAAGTGAAGGGTATCGAACAGCGGTGAGCATAATTTTACATGTCAACAAATCAGTGGCGTAGCCAGGGGAGGGTTTTGGGGGAAACCCCCGCCCCAAACCAAAATTAATTGAATTCAAAAAAACAATTACTGGTGATTAATTTAAAATAAAAAAAAACCTGTTTTAATCCACCTAGCGGTGCAATTGTGCCTTTCTCATTTCTCTAATCTATGGCACGGAGGCTTTTTATGTTCAACATAATTGTGGAAATGTCCATTACATTCTTAGTACACTTTGCACTTATACACAATGGCATGCCAGCCACGAACTTGATGAGCTACGTGTCGACGGTGAAACACTTGAAACAAAAAAATATCGTACTCCATTAGCCTAATCAGCATTAGATCAATGTTATCTGCTTGCTAACTCATTTTGTCATGCGAGGATGGGTATGTGAGGAGGGCGAAAGTCCCATGAACGAACGACTCCCCAGCTTAAATTGGTATGCTTTGTGATATAGTGGTGGTTTAAAGATGATGGAGTTGAAAGGGAGGGGTATGAGGGCTGGATGGGGTGGTGGTCTGAGGGGTTGTTTTAGGAGATTTTTAAAGGAGAGGAGTGAACAGTAGAGGGGGGGGGGGGTGTAACCCCTCTCCGTAAACCATCAACTACGCCCCTGTTAAAATCCAGAAACCTTATGCGAGTCGAAAAAAAAATTTGGCCGGGATTAGGTTGACGTTTTTCAGAGTGATTGCATAACCTTTCTATATAAGAAAGGCAAAAATGTGCCAAAATCCAAAAAAGTGAATCGTCGTCAAATTTTTTTTCGAGTTTGCATCAAATCTCGACGTTTCACGCACCTTGAACACATTTAGCATCAAAAACAAAAATTCTATTTTTAATTTTTCCTATAGTTTATATGAGAAATTTCTGTGTGGCCCTACTCTGAAACCCGTAATTCCGTATGAGAAAGGCAAAAACCTATTTCAATCCACCTAACGGTGCAATTGTGCCTTTCTCAATCATGAATCACGAGAATGTGTGCGTTGTTTACATTCATTAAAAGCTTTTAAATGCATATATTACATTTTATTATTATACATCACATGACAATTATATACAGGAAAATAAATCATTCCGGAACCGATGATGGTGGCCAATGTGGCCAAATAGACTTTGAATGGATGTTAGTGACCTAATACTACAAATCGAAGCATATTTTGGAAAAATTTTCACCTTTATACATTCATTGCAGAATTTATTAAAATCGACATTTTCTTCGTGTTCGTACTCATCACCCTGTAATTCCGGAACCGGAAGTCGGATCCATTAGAAATTCAACAGCAGCCTATGGGAACGTTGCACCTTTCATTTGAGACTAAGCTTGTCAAAATCGGTTCAGCCATCTCTGAGAAAAATGAGTGACATTTTTGGTCACATACACACACAGACGCACATACACACACACACATACATACACACATACATACACACACAGACATTTGCCGAACTCGACGAACTGAATCGAATGGTATATGTCACTCGGTCCTCCGGGCCTCCATTAAAAAGTCGGTTTTCAGAGCAATTGCAATACCTTTCTATCGAGAAAGGCAAAAAGGTGCGGCAAAGTCCCAAAAAGTCAATTTTTATAAAAAAAATTTTTCGAGATAACATAAAATCTCGACGTTTCATGCATTTTAAAGATGGCATCAAAAATACGAATTCGATTTCTTAAATTTCATGGGGTCCCCCCCTTGAAAAAAAAAATTGAGTTCCGGCTTATATGGGAATTTCATATGTGACAGGACGATTTAGTCTATATTTCCGGACCCATATAAGCGATCCGTACGAAATTTTATAGACATCTATGGGGATATTATAGCTATCATTTGGGACTAAGTTTTTGAAAATCGGCCCAACCATTTCAGGGAAACTGATGTGAGTTCGTAAATTTTGAAAAATGGCTGCTTTTCCCGGGCATTTCCGGAACCGTCTATGGTGTTCAATGTAGTCAACGAAAGTTTGGTTGGCCGTCGGTGACCTAGAACAGCAAATTTAAGTTGTTTGAGAGACGTTTTAGCGAAATTTTTACCTTTTTTGCTTTCATCGGAGTATCGGTTTGAATCACAATTTGCTATGTGATCGCACGCCACAACCTATAACTCCGGGACCGGAAGTCGGATCGGGATGAAATTAAATATTTACGGGGACGCAATACCTTTCATTTGAGGCTAAGTTTAGTCGAATCGGTCTAGCCATCTCCGAGAAACCGATGTGACTGTTATTCTGAATTTAGATACTTCCGCCGGGGCTTCCGGAACCGATTATGGTGGCCAATGTGGCCAAATAGACATTTGCCGAACTCGACGAACTGAATCGAATGGTATATGTAACTCGGCCCTTCGGGCCTCCGTTAAAAAGTCGGTTTTCAGAGCAATTGCAATACCTTTCTATTGAGAAAGGCAAAATATTTCATTTTTAATATTTAAATAATAATTTTGGAAACGATGGGATGCATATGATAGACGAAATACGGAGACGGCGTATGAACAACGAATTGCAACAGTAGCTTGGAGAGCCACCCATTGTTCGCTCAGCGAAATTTGGGTGGCTGCATGTTTTCAGAATGGTGAACAACTCGGTAAAATGGCTCTAGAAACTAATCGTTCTCAACACGATGCATTCAAAATCACTAAGAACGCGTTGATCTCCCGCCAGCATGCTCCAGGTTTCTTGACCGTAGAAGACAACCGGTCCAATGAGCGATTTGTAGAAGATTAACTTCATTCGGTGTCGTACCTTCGTCGATCGAAGGGTTTTTCGAAGCCCAAAGTAACAACATTCACCTGCTAGAATACTTTTCTAAATTTCTCTGTTGGTGTCATTATTGGCGGTCATCAGTGAGCCCAAATACACGAGCTCACCCAGTCAACGAAATGGCGACTAGGCGGGTTAAACATGCCAACAATCTGCCCTAATTGTGTGGGTATCAACCAACTCGATATCATCGTCATCGCTTCAACCGTCAGTCGGATGCACGTTTCCACCATCGTCTTAAGATCGTGAAGCTAGAAAGCTGAGCAGACTTCTGGAAAACCGCGTCAATCTTAGCTCTTATTATCACACCTTACCGTAGCCCTTTCCGAGTTTCAAAAGGACTCAAAAGTATTTCTAATACTCATCACTCGATCTATTTTCGCTGGTCCGGAAATCCGTATTTGGGCGTTATATGCTAGTTTTCTCAACGAGTTATCTCCTGAGTTATCACCTTTCCGTCCGCTTGCTAACGGTGATTCAGCAATATGATTGCTCGATAACTATTTGCAGCAATCCCGCTTAACACCCTTTTTAAAGATGGGACATACTAGTTCCTTCATCCAATCTTCCAGTAAAATCTGTTCCTCCCAGGTCTTCGCTTGCTAACGGTGATTCAGCAATATGATTGCTCGATAACTATTTGCAGCAATCCCGCTTAACACCCTGTTTAAAGATGGGACATACTACTTCCTTCATCCAATCTTCCAGGAAAATCTGTTTCTCCCAGGTCTTTAAAACCACCTAGTGGAGTACTCTATACAACGCTTCTTTTCCGTGTTTTAGCAGTTCACATGGCAGTTGATCATTGCCAGCGGCTTTATCAGTCCTCAACCCGCCGATCACCTCATGACTCTTCGGTAGATCTTGCGCTGGGAATCTGTTGTCGGCTGCGCATGTCCCCAGACTGATTCTTGCGATACTCTCATCGTCTACTGCTATTTCGATGTTCGTCATAATACACTTATCGATCAGCTCGCATTCGGTCGTGAGAAGGTCTCCATTAGTATCTCTTCATATGTCAAGCTGTGGCACATAGCCTTTGCTTGAGCGATTTACCTACTCGTAGAATTTTCATAACTCTATACAGATGCTCCATCGCCTATCTTCCTGTAGGCGATTTCGAATCTATATTCGCACTGTGGAAGGTGCGCACATTTGTGAAAATTTTTCCGTTCATTAGAACGTGGTCGATTTGGTTATAAATTTGTTAATCAGGTGATCTCAGGGGTGAGGTTCATGTCTCTGATGAGGAGCTTCACTTTCTGCCGCGGGCTCCAAATGCGCGTAAAAGATATTTCTCGTTCTCGGGTTACGCTTCTAGAGGGTAGTGCACGTCGCTCTAGTAGAATGTAACCGCGCGATGCCCGCTTTTCCGCACATTCTGTCCTGCCAAGCAAAGTTCCTACAATGCTACGTCTTTGAAGTTGCGAGTTTTCAGCTCATTGTGTAGGATTCGTTCGAACCCAGGAAAGCAAAAAGACTAACAGTTGGATGTACCATGTTTCCAATCGTAGTCCTTTTTTCGTTACGTGGGCTTTGATCGATTATTCCGATCCACCTTATCACCTGATTCTTCGTAACGTGGTGTTTTCCGGGCGGCTTGTTGGGTTTGACACAACCTTCTGTCTCCTCGGACAGCCACGCGGGGTTTCTTTGCCACCTCACGTATTTATTTCTGTCTATGGTAGGGTTATAGCGCACATGCCCACTCGCACCTTCTCATTTTGCTTCTACTGCAGAAGACGGTAGTACCCAGACGATGCCGGGATACAGATTAAATGTCATCAATAAACGCACAGAAAAGTATGAGATAGGAGCTTGTGAACACTGGGAAGTATTCACCATTTGATGACTAACCTTCGAAGTTGATGGTTTCGAAATTTTGTGATGTTGACCGTAAGATATATTCCATTTTAAAACTCTATGAAGATATTTAAGGTATTCTTTATTTTTTTCTTATTTTTAGAATGGAATGGTAACCGCTGAACTGTTTTTGTTTGTGAACTTTCAATATTTTATCAAATTTACATTACATTGAAGCATTTTCGAAAAATCAACGATTTTTGTCAAAGCCCCCCCCCCCCCAACCAAATTTCTGGCTACGCCACTGCAAATAGGTATATTTCTACCGAGTGCTAAATTGTTACCCTGACGGGTTATAGAATGTTGCAAAAAGATTGCAAATTTCCTGAGTTATCACCTTTCCGTCAAGATGCATTGCGGTTGGGAAATAATCCGATTTAATTTTAGTTTTTACGAAATTAAGGAAGTTTTTTGGGCATGTTTTGCCTTTTTCAATAGAAAGGTATTGCAATTGCTCTAAAAACCGACTTTTTAACGGAGGCCCGGAGGGCCGAGTGACATATATCATTCGATTCAGTTCGGCAAATGTCTGTGCGTGTGTATGTATGTGTGTGTATGTGCGTCTGTGTGTATGTGACCAAACATGTCACTCATTTTTCTTAGAGATGGCTGAACCGATTTTCACAAACTTAGTCCCAAATGAAAGGCTGCTATTGAATTTCTAATGGATCCCACTTCCGGTTCCAGAATTACAGGGTGATGAGTACGAACACGAAGAAAATGTCGATTTTAATAAATTCTGCAATGAATGTATAATGGGGAAATTTTTTCCAAAATGTGACTTGGCCTTGATCCCAATGCTCTGTCGCCGATGTTACGTGATATTCGCTATGGAATATTTTTTGTTTGGGGGCCATTCATAAACAATGTAGTTCGTTTTTTATCCCTGATCCGCTGATACGTCTAAAATTCATTTTTAGTTTTTATCTCGTTACATGACGCCCTTCCCCTATTGTCAATATCCGATATCATTTATGAATGGTCCCCTGATGATATATTTAGAGCAGACAATCCAATGAAAAATAGGATTGACAGGATTTTAGTGCGCTCTTCGCGCCTTGTGTCACATCTTCATGTTTGTTATACATACTAAGAATACCAAAGCATGTGATGTAATGACCGGAAGATTAGAGAAGCAACTCCTCTCCTTCCCCCCAATTCCGAATCGACTCCAACCTTGTCATTAAACTACCCCCTTGACGTACACCTAAACAACTTCGAAAGTTGTTCAGAAAATAACGAAATAAACCACTCAGAAGTCGTACCAGGAAATTTAAAATTGCTTTTTGAGCAACTTCTATTAAACTATTTGAACATCGAGGAGAGAGAAAATAACTTCTGTTATCAGTAAAAACCAAGATGTATTCCACCTAGGCAATCAACACCTAACTGCAACTAACGCGGTAAAACATAAAGTCAACACTACAGATGAGATACCAGTCTATCAAAAAGCTATCGATACCCTCATTGCCACAAAGAAGTTTGTAAACAAATTCAACAAATGTTGACAGAAAACATTATTCAGCCATCTACTTCTCCCTGGAATTCACCCATCTGCGTCGTGCCCAAGAAGATAGATGACGCCAGTGTCCAAAAATGGAGAATTGTCGTAGATTATAGGAAACTAAATTCCAAAACTATTGACGACAAATTCCCTATATCAAATATTACGGACATCTTAGATAAGCTAGGAAGAAGTAGATATTTTACGACTCTTGATCTAGCCTCAGGATTTCATCAAATCCAAATGGATGAACAAGACATTCAAAAAACTGCATTTTCTACCGAGAATGGGCATTATAAATATTTGAGAATGCCGTTCAGGCTTAAGAATGCTCCTGCAACGTTTCAAAGAACTATGAATGCCGTCCTTGCAGGCCTAACTTCAGCGATAGTCTACAAGAGCATTGTACTAATCTCAGACGAATTTCGAGGCTCTAAGGAAGGCAAATCTAAAAATTCAATTAGATAAGAGTGAGTTTTAAAGAAAGAAGTATCCTTTCTAGGACACATTGTGACCGAAGAAGGTGTGAAACCAAACCCCGAAAAAATTGAGGCTATTCGAAACTGGCCTATTCCAAAAACAAAAGAAATTAAATCTTTCTTAGGAACAATAGGATATTAAAGAAAGTTCATAAAAGACTTTAGTAAAATTACCAAACCCTTAACGCAATGCCTGCGAAAAGACGAAAATGTGCAACATACCCCTGAATTCCTTAAGCTATTTAACAAATGCAAACAAATCCTCACAAGCAGCCCTATCTTGATTCATCCAAGCTTCGAAAATACTTTTAAATTGACAACAGACGCATCCAAATACGCTATTGGAGCAGTCTTATCACAAGGCCCGATAGGAAAAGACAAACCAGTCGCTTTCGCCTCACGAACATTGAGCCAAACCGAAGAGAAGTACTCTACCATAGAAAAAGAGTGATTAGCTATTTATTGGGCAACCAAATATTTCCGACCTTACCTATTCAGAAATAAATTTATTTTATATACAGATCATAAACCACTCACCTGTGCTGTTAATCTAAAAGATCCATCAAGCAAAATTGCTAGATGGATGATCGCACTAATAATGGACTTTTCGTACGACATTAGATATCGCGTCGGCAAGCAAAATGTAGGATTTGTGCCCTCCTGTACAAAGACTGGTTTTTACCAACAAATTTTCACCCTTGTGAGAAATTTTGGTTTTTACCAAATTTTCCTCCTTGGGGTGAAATATAGCATAAAGCAAAATGTAGTTGCCGACGGCCTTTCGAGAATTCCTCAAGAAGTTAATGTCAACGAAGAACAAGAAGACATTTCATCGGACGCAGCTCCCCAACACTCCGCTGACACAGACGACTCGGAATTCACCCCTTGTACCGAGAAACCCGTGAACGCTTTTTCTAATCAAATTATTTTAAAAATTGGTTGTGACGAAAACGAATCTACCGGAGAGCAAATTTTTCCCAAAATTGAATTACTATCAATCTTGATGATGCTGTGCGGCGGGGGCACAGGCAGTTTCCATTATAGTGGAAAATTTAGGTTTGCGCGTTTTTCCCAAAACTTTTTTAGCTGTGCTGTTTTCAAGGAAGTTGTAGTTGAATTCAAAATAAAATAGTTTACTCCTATTGTCAGAGATGGACCTTCCAACGGAAACTACTCTGGCTCGCTTGGAATCGAATTGTACGGATCAACCACTGCTTTCACAAAATCCGTTATTTTCAGTAATTTTACATTCTACAGAATTAGTCACAACTATTTCCAATCAGCGCAAAAATCGAAGGTTTTCATTCAGTACAACAGCAGATTTTCACGTTTAAAAAACAGGCAGCATTCTGGCCGAAAATTTTGAAACGGAGCACCTATATCGAAACGTTAGAAAACGTTCGATTTTTGTAAATTGAATCATTACACTAAACTGTCTAAAAATCACAAATAACTTTTGATTTTGTGCCATTCTACGTGAAAGCGACGGTATTGTTCATAAGTGGCTCACTTACCATCCAACGCTCTTGACAAGCCACTTTCTGATGCTTGTAATAACAAAACTTCAATTTCATTCTTTGTCGATAAATTGATGGCCCTGAACGGGCCTTTTGTTTGGGCAGTGTTCGAAATTTACTTGGAGCCGGTGTTATGGTAACAGTTTTGGTGCCATCTGAGACGGCGTGCTTGGCCAACTCTTCTGGCAGCAGCAAACGGACGGCGGTTTGAATTTCGCGGGAGATGCTGCAAACGAACTGCTGCATGCTGATGCTGCAAACGAACTGAGCGTAAGCAACAGCATGCTGAGTTTTTATACCTGACTACAGCACAATGTAAGCTCGTCCTTTTTTGTTGTCCTCAATATGTGTTCTTCGTAGCTCCTCCCCTTCGTTGGTCGATACACAAGCAAATTGTGTTGAACGCATCGGAGTGCCGTTTACTTAGTAGCTGTAATGGAATACCTTGCTGCTAAAGTGTTTAAATTGGAAGGCAATGCTGCCCGTGACAACAAAAACACGAATTATCCCACGTCTTCAGCAGCTGGTGACGAATAACAATGAAAAGTTGAACAAACTGCTCTCCGTAGTGACAATTGCTCACGGCGGTGTGTTGCCAAATATCCAAACCGTACTGCTTCCCAAGAAGACCGAAAAGAAAGCATAAATCGAATGCTGAGACTTACCAAAGAAATACACTTGTAAAAACCGTCCTTTTCAGGATGATCTATTGATAAAGAACAAAATCGAAATTGTGTTTCCAATACGGAGATTATCGAACACTCAGGGTAAAGAGAGTAATGTAATACGGCACGCCTAGTAAAAATGTTTTCCACTTCACTTCAGTTTGTTTCTGACCATATTTGCGTACTGAAATAAATCATAATTTAGGGTTTAACCCAAATTGCTCTCCAGGGAGAAACAGTCCATGAAACAGAAAATGCAAACTTATTATTTGAAATGATTTTGGTGGCCCTGAAAAGGGCCTTTTTATAATGATACAAACAAGTGAGTTCTACCTTTTCAACTTCCAAATCCATACAAAATGCGTCCCTGCCGCTTCAGACTATAGACGACATTCATTGCGGTTTTGCCCTTGGCGTGTTCAGTGTAGGTCACGGCATCTCGGATGACATTTTCCTGCACACCATCAGCATTCGTAGATTAAATCGGTAATGCCTTTTACACCACCACGACGAGCCTGACGCCGAATGGCGGATTGGGTGATTCCCTGGATTTTATCACGAAGAACCTTGCGATGATGCTTGGTACGGGAACGCAAACATGATACCGCTCATTGTACCGTCCGGACGAAAATGTTGCTCGTGTGGTAAGCGAGCACCCACTGATACAAAACAAGCTCGCGTAACCTGTATATATAACGGGCCCTATTATCACCGTCACCTCACCTCACCTCACTTGAGTCACCGTAACGTCACTTACCAGTCACCTCACCCACGAGGAGGTATTCCGAGACTCACTTTAGGTGAGGTGACTGTTGGGTGACCGTAGTCACCCAGGTGACTCTCAGAATCGCAATTTTTTAAGTCACCTCACGGAAATTATAAAGTGACTGCTAGGATCACTCAATCATTGACCCGGATATTTCGAAAGTGCATTGTGTCTGTCGATTGATTGATTGGTTGGCATTTTGAAATCCAAGATGGCGCCATTTTGAAATCCAAGATGGCGGCTTCCGGTTACCATGAAACACCAAAACCACCATCAATATGGGTGTCATTTGAAAGGTACTGATTAGTAAAATGCGAAAATTGACGATTGGCGCCATTTCGAAATCCAAGATGGCGGCTTCCGGTTACCATGAAACAAAATCACCATCAATATGGGTGTCATTTGAAAGGTATTGATTAGTAGAATGCGAAAATTGATGATTGGTGCCATTTTGAAATTCAAGACGAATTTGACTTGGTTCGTCTGCTAGAGCCAATCAACCAGATTTTCATGTGGGAGGTGACTGATAAAATAGGGTCTTCCCTGTATTTGGATGGTACCAATAAAAAAACTGTATAATAATCCATTTTGTATCGATTTTGTTGGCTATTTTCGGCAAATTTGAGACTGAGAGAAACGAAAGCAATGAAATTGAAAGACGGATAGGTATTCTAGAGTGAATCAGTTATAAACTTAGAACGGAAAACTAGAACTAGGCAGGCTCATATGGGCATGATCGAAAGGAAATGTGAAGAATTCTTTGCCTTATGCAGAGTAGGAGTTGGGCGTTGCACCCAAGTCTACCGCATGGTCTATGGTAGAACATAACTCATCATCATGTTTTACCGCCGACGCCGGCAAAAAATTCTTCACAAATCCTCGCCTAGAACGACCATGCGATCATTCTTCTCCCTTTCTGCTAGCATCAAGCCGTGACGTATGCATTCAATCGACACCAAGCTATCGGTGTCGCACCGATCCTATTGTGATTGAACTACTTATTGATTTTTTCGTTCCGCACACACGGATGGCTGATAGCAATTAATGACACAGCTCAGCTAGCAGAAATCGAATTTTTATCTACTTTTTTACCAACTAGTTTTATATGTTACTATGTTTTAATTGCCGCAAGGTTCTACTGTATCGATTTTGTTGGCTATTTTCGGCAAATTTGAGACTAAGAGAAACGAAAGCAATGAAATTGAAAGACGGATAGGTATTCTAGAGTGAATCAGTTATAAACTTAGAACGGAAAACTAGAACTAGACAGGCTCATATGGGCATGATCGAAAGGAAATGTGAAGAATTCTTTGCCTTATGCAGAGTAGGAGTTGGGCGTTGCACCCAAGTCTACCGCATGGTCTATGGTAGAACATAACTCATCATCATGTTTTACCGCCGACGCCGGCAAAAAATTCTTCACAAATCCTCGCCTAGAACGACCATGCGATCATTCTTCTCCCTTTCTGCTAGCATCAAGCCGTGACGTATGCATTCAATCGACACCAAGCTATCGGTGTCGCACCGATCCTATTGTGATTGAACTACTTATTGATTTTTTCGTTCCGCACACACGGATGGCTGATAGCAATTAATGACACAGCTCAGCTAGCAGAAATCGAATTTTTATCTACTTTTTTACCAACTAGTTTTATATGTTACTATGTTTTAATTGCCGCAAGGTTCTACTGTATCGATTTTGTTGGCTATTTTCGGCAAATTTGAGACTAAGAGAAACGAAAGCAATGAAATTGAAAGACGGATAGGTATTCTAGAGTGAATCAGTTATAAACTTAGAACGGAAAACTAGAACTAGGCAGGCTCATATGGGCATGATCGAAAGGAAATGTGAAGAATTCTTTGCCTTATGCAGAGTAGGAGTTGGGCGTTGCACCCAAGTCTACCGCATGGTCTATGGTAGAACATAACTCATCATCATGTTTTACCGCCGACGCCGGCAAAAAATTCTTCACAAATCCTCGCCTAGAACGACCATGCGATCATTCTTCTCCCTTTCTGCTAGCATCAAGCCGTGACGTATGCATTCAATCGACACCAAGCTATCGGTGTCGCACCGATCCTATTGTGATTGAACTACTTATTGATTTTTTCGTTCCGCACACACGGATGGCTGATAGCAATTAATGACACAGCTCAGCTAGCAGAAATCGAATTTTTATCTACTTTTTTACCAACTAGTTTTATATGTTACTATGTTTTAATTGCCGCAAGGTTCTACTGTATCGATTTTGTTGGCTATTTTCGGCAAATTTGAGACTAAGAGAAACGAAAGCAATGAAATTGAAAGACGGATAGGTATTCTAGAGTGAATCAGTTATAAACTTAGAACGGAAAACTAGAACTAGGCAGGCTCATATGGGCATGATCGAAAGGAAATGTGAAGAATTCTTTGCCTTATGCAGAGTAGGAGTTGGGCGTTGCACCCAAGTCTACCGCATGGTCTATGGTAGAACATAACTCATCATCATGTTTTACCGCCGACGCCGGCAAAAAATTCTTCACAAATCCTCGCCTAGAACGACCATGCGATCATTCTTCTCCCTTTCTGCTAGCATCAAGCCGTGACGTATGCATTCAATCGACACCAAGCTATCGGTGTCGCACCGATCCTATTGTGATTGAACTACTTATTGATTTTTTCGTTCCGCACACACGGATGGCTGATAGCAATTAATGACACAGCTCAGCTAGCAGAAATCGAATTTTTATCTACTTTTTTACCATTCGATTTCTGCTAGCTGAGCTGTGTCATTAATTGCTATCAGCCATCCGTGTGTGCGGAACGAAAAAATCAATAAGTAGTTCAATCACAATAGGATCGGTGCGACACCGATAGCTTGGTGTCGATTGAATGCATACGTCACGGCTTGATGCTAGCAGAAAGGGAGAAGAATGATCGCATGGTCGTTCTAGGCGAGGATTTGTGAAGAATTTTTTGCCGGCGTCGGCGGTAAAACATGATGATGAGTTATGTTCTACCATAGACCATGCGGTAGACTTGGGTGCAACGCCCAACTCCTACTCTGCATAAGGCAAAGAATTCTTCACATTTCCTTTCGATCATGCCCATATGAGCCTGCCTAGTTCTAGTTTTCCGTTCTAAGTTTATAACTGATTCACTCTAGAATACCTATCCGTCTTTCAATTTCATTGCTTTCGTTTCTCTTAGTCTCAAATTTGCCGAAAATAGCCAACAAAATCGATACAGTAGAACCTTGCGGCAATTAAAACATAGTAACATATAAAACTAGTTGGTAAAAAAGTAGATAAAAATTCGATTTCTGCTAGCTGAGCTGTGTCATTAATTGCTATCAGCCATCCGTGTGTGCGGAACGAAAAAATCAATAAGTAGTTCAATCACAATAGGATCGGTGCGACACCGATAGCTTGGTGTCGATTGAATGCATACGTCACGGCTTGATGCTAGCAGAAAGGGAGAAGAATGATCGCATGGTCGTTCTAGGCGAGGATTTGTGAAGAATTTTTTGCCGGCGTCGGCGGTAAAACATGATGATGAGTTATGTTCTACCATAGACCATGCGGTAGACTTGGGTGCAACGCCCAACTCCTACTCTGCATAAGGCAAAGAATTCTTCACATTTCCTTTCGATCATGCCCATATGAGCCTGCCTAGTTCTAGTTTTCCGTTCTAAGTTTATAACTGATTCACTCTAGAATACCTATCCGTCTTTCAATTTCATTGCTTTCGTTTCTCTTAGTCTCAAATTTGCCGAAAATAGCCAACAAAATCGATACAGTAGAACCTTGCGGCAATTAAAACATAGTAACATATAAAACTAGTTGGTAAAAAAGTAGATAAAAATTCGATTTCTGCTAGCTGAGCTGTGTCATTAATTGCTATCAGCCATCCGTGTGTGCGGAACGAAAAAATCAATAAGTAGTTCAATCACAATAGGATCGGTGCGACACCGATAGCTTGGTGTCGATTGAATGCATACGTCACGGCTTGATGCTAGCAGAAAGGGAGAAGAACGATCGCATGGTCGTTCTAGGCGAGGATTTGTGAAGAATTTTTTGCCGGCGTCGGCGGTAAAACATGATGATGAGTTATGTTCTACCATAGACCATGCGGTAGACTTGGGTGCAACGCCCAACTCCTACTCTGCATAAGGCAAAGAATTCTTCACATTTCCTTTCGATCATGCCCATATGAGCCTGCCTAGTTCTAGTTTTCCGTTCTAAGTTTATAACTGATTCACTCTAGAATACCTATCCGTCTTTCAATTTCATTGCTTTCGTTTCTCTTAGTCTCAAATTTGCCGAAAATAGCCAACAAAATCGATACAGTAGAACCTTGCGGCAATTAAAACATAGTAACATATAAAACTAGTTGGTAAAAAAGTAGATAAAAATTCGATTTCTGCTAGCTGAGCTGTGTCATTAATTGCTATCAGCCATCCGTGTGTGCGGAACGAAAAAATCAATAAGTAGTTCAATCACAATAGGATCGGTGCGACACCGATAGCTTGGTGTCGATTGAATGCATACGTCACGGCTTGATGCTAGCAGAAAGTGAGAAGAATGATCGCATGGTCGTTCTAGGCGAGGATTTGTGAAGAATTTTTTGCCGGCGTCGGCGGTAAAACATGATGATGAGTTATGTTCTACCATAGACCATGCGGTAGACTTGGGTGCAACGCCCAACTCCTACTCTGCATAAGGCAAAGAATTCTTCACATTTCCTTTCGATCATGCCCATATGAGCCTGCCTAGTTCTAGTTTTCCGTTCTAAGTTTATAACTGATTCACTCTAGAATACCTATCCGTCTTTCAATTTCATTGCTTTCATTTCTCTTAGTCTCAAATTTGCCGAAAATAGCCAACAAAATCGATACAGTAGAACCTTGCGGCAATTAAAACATAGTAACATAATAATCCATTTTGTGAAATCGGCAAAATGATCCATTCGGCGAAACGGCAACTTACCCGCCTGCTTTTTTTAGAATCATTTGTCCATTGTTTTTAATAAGAGCGTTGAACTGAGAGGGAAAAACAAACGCTACGCACAAAGTGTAAATAATAGCGCTTGTCGTGAAGCAAGGAAACTTTCGACAGCCATAATCAATCAAGGTGGGAGATGTTTAAATAAACAAATTTCTTTTTGTGTGTCATTGGTGCAAGCGTTTACCGGTGCATGACTCCAATCGTGTGATGGAAATAGAGCTTGGTACAGGATAAAATCCGTTGATTTAAATAAAAAATAAGTACATGGTTAAATTCTGTGGCCGAAGTTCTCACGTGCAAGTTTTTCAGGCCCTTTGCTTTGATTTGAAGAAAAAAGGCAAACGACATTTTGGTTCCAGTACTTGAGTATGAAGCGCTGCTGAATAGAGAACGAATGCTTGTTTATGTAAAATATATCTGGAGTGAATCCCAAAAGGTGAAAAATATTTCGAAACGTGTGAATGTGAATATTGAAACCCGTTCTAAAATTAAATTGAAGCTGAAGAATAGAATTGTATTGTTCAAAAATAAAACGAAATAGAATACGTGAATAAAAAAAGGAATTTGACAGTAGAGGCATGCTTATTTTATTTCTGAAGAATGTATGGAGAAGTTGCCAATTTACATGAGTAAATAATCTAGCTCCATACAGTTTCGATAAATTTATTGAATAGGAAGTGTTCCAGTTTTTCTTTAAATATAAAAAAATGCAAAGAAGCTCCAGCTTATTTTATTTTCTAACAATCGAGCGTAATTTACGATTTTCTGCTCCAGTATTTATCCCATAAAAACATGTGACATTTTTTTCATGTTCTGTTTATTTACTAAAATTCTGACGGCTGATTGAAAATTAGGCTTCATACCATGATTTTTTTAATAAAATTCTGACAAAAACCGTTTAAATATACAAGCATAAATTAATGCCGTTTTCGCCGGTTAAATAAATTAAGCGAGCGCAAAGAAATGGGGCCTTAGAGATGAATGCTAATATAAGCAATAAAAGTGATATTACTAACCCGAATAGAAATTAACAATAATAATTACCGTACCAACAATCACAAAATAATTAATGTTATGCTTATTATTATGTTTCCACATTATTAAGCGCAGAATTATTTCAGTAGATTTACAATGAAACTTCATATAACACTTATTTTCATTCCCCAAAAAATGATGCAGTAAATTATCTTTAAATGTTACTGTTTTTAAGGGCCGATTTCTTCACCTTCGCCTAACTTTTAAACCAGGTTCACCAGTACGTTTAAACTTAGCTCAAGCCTTAGTGATGGTGAAGAAATCGGCCCTAAGAAAAAATCCGGAAAATTGATTTCTTTAATGTTTTGGAATACAGTGAAGACCCGTTTTTATCAGAGCCTTAGAGAAATTATGCCTGATCAAACGGGGTCATTGACAAAATTGGGGGATACATTTTTTTTCAATAAACCGAAGTTCGTAAAATATTCGTCTTTAATCCATAGACATAGCCTCATAACCATTTCTGATTTTTTAGTTTAAATTTTCCTTAAGGGAGTCACAGCACAAATTTTAAAAATAGGGGAACCCGGGGCTATTCGGACCTACTTAAGCGAATCACCCTTTTAGAAGGATATATGTGAAAAAAATTACCGGCAAAGGTCCTAATTGTTAGTTTGAAACCTCAGCTACATTTTAGTGCCATAAAAGGTTAATTTGCACCACTCAATGGCATCGCTAGGCGACGATTTGCAAACCTCTACGTTTTTCCATCCACTTTACAATGTAGGGGTAATTCGGACCTCCCTACGAGGCAATTCAGACCGTCATTTTTCTTTAATTTTTTGCAATGGAATTATGTTTACCTATGAAATATTATTAAGAGACACTCTTTAAGAAGCAAAAAAAAAATTGCTTTACAAAAACTTAATCTAGTAAGTCACAGCTGTCGATTGGCGGCCTATGTATTTTCTTTTCTGTGGTGTGCGCAATCGCAAGCCGCTGAACGGTGGTTGACGGAATAGGGGGTCCGAATAGCCCCGTACGCTCATTTCGTAGAGAAGTGGTGAGCGTCTCGAAAATATCTGTGTTTTCACCCAAACAAAAATCATTTCATTAAATAGAAGCCTCAAGCTTTCCAAAACACTTTTTATTTGTTTCACTTCTATTTATTGCTTTAATCACGGTTTTACCATTATAATAATTTTTGTTTTGAGGATAGCAAAAAAATGAAACACGTTGTATCTCCTTTCTACAAAGAACGAAGAATCAAATTCAGAACTCAAAAATAATGTTTCAGGATAGCGGTTCCACGAATATGTACGATACTCAGAAAGTATCGTACATATTCGTGCTATTTTCTGAGAAATCGAGGGGATTCGAATTACCCCTACTGTCTTAATAGCCCCGGGTCCCCCTATATAAAAACAATATTTTTGCATATTTCGGATCTCAAAAATAAAAAAAAAATATGCTCAACAAAGATTTACTCGAAATCACTTTAGTTCATCTGCTACAGCCCATCAAACTACTAACTGTCAATTTTCATGAGGCTGACAAAATCGGGTCAACAAGCTGAAAAAATCGAGGGTAGACAAAATCGGGAGCTGATAAAATCGGGTCTTTTACATTGAAGTTTGCTTAGAAACAATAAAATTTATTATTTTTGTACTTTTCGGTAAATTATTGTAAAATTACTGTACAGTCACAGTGAAAACTGTAGCTTTGTTGCTTTACATTTCTATTCGGGATGAAATGGCATTCTCAGTAATTCAGCTGTAACTCAAACTCTCCGTAGTGTAGCTCTAGCCGTGAGCTCTGCCGCAATTTCCTGAAACCAAGACCTTAAGGTTGGTATGGTTATCCTGAAAATTCCTGTGTAGCAAAGAATTGCCTGATTAGCCGCTACAAGCGGTAATATTTTTATTATACTCTTTCTCACTTTAACACGTATTCTAACTTTATTCCAACTTTCCTAATAATATCCAACCTTTTTTCGGGCTTCTTCTGCTACTTCATCCCCACTTGGATTCTTCTTTTGTTGTCGATCTTTCATTTTCCTTACGACCGCCTTTGTCGTCCGCTGTTTTAGAACCGATGAAGGGGTGGCGATGTTGGCATTCGCTGAGAGACTCCTTGTTGCGTCAATCTTCACCAAGAATGGTTCTGGCCTTGGTTTTCGGCTAGTTCTCGCAGGCAAGTCGGAATACCCGAAACAAAGGCGTCAGCGCTTGGTAATGATAATGAACCACCAACGGACTACGCGTCCTTCACAGCGTATGAGCAAGGTATTTTAATAAAAACTGCGAGGGCTTGTAAACAACATACCGCGAATCGTTGTTTAATCATTTTATGGGGCATTCTTCAAAGCTTATGGGGAACCTATATCCTTCGAGACTTTACTTAATGTCCAATTACTCTTCTAACTTTTTACATTTCGCTTGTTTTGTAATTTTTCGCTTCTATAACTCCTATTTAACTAACCTGTCTGTTCAACATTTTCCGGGTAAGCAATCAGCCATTGCAATGATTTGTTGGATGATGCGAGTAGAGTGGGTTGGGTCATTTTCCTTCTGTAAAGTTCATTGCCCCCATCTGTGGTACATAATGCAATGCAAACTACTCAAATTGATCACCATCCCGCCAATGTCTTCGCCTTCCACCACCCTCTATCAATCGATGCCAGCTAGTGGTGCGTTTGAAAGGTATGCTGGGTGGGAGTGGGCATAGCATAGTTGGTAAGTCATTGGCCTTGTACGCAGCCTACCTGGATTCGATTCCAAACCGCATATAGTTATAGATATTCTTCATATTTTTATAACCCGAAGAGGCGAATAACCTTAGGGTTAAAATATATATAATTGAAATGCATAAAAAAGTTGCATTCCGACGTTAGTGTGCTTCTCGAAGGTTTATCAACCGTGACTCTTATGGGAGGTCGGTTTACAACAAACACATCAAATATAAACATTTTCTGCTTATAATTTCGAAAAACAAATGTACGACAATAAAAAACACGATAATCCAAAGAAACTTCAAGTATTCCGCCACTTGCAGGTCTTTGATTTTCATCATTTATTTACTTGCCTCCTATCAAATTTTATTAGGATTTTTAGTATTTTGTGGTAACCGCAAGCTGCCACTTTGGATTTCAAAACGGCGCCAATAGTCAATTTTCGCCTTTTACTAATCACTACCTTTCAAATGACACACATATTGATGGTAGTTTTAAGTGTTTTGTGGTAACCGAAATAACTTTGGATTTCAAAATGGCGCCAATCGTTAACTATCGCCTTCTAGTAATCAATACCTTCCAAACGACACCCATATTGATGGTGGTTTTAAGTGTTTTATGGTAACCGGAAGCCGCCATCTTGGATTTCAAAATGGCACCAATCGTCAATTTTCGCATTCTACTAATCAATACCTTTCAAATGACACTCATATTGATGGTGGTTTAAGACATTTTATGGTAACCGGAAGCCGCCATCTTGGATTTCAAAATTCCGCCAATCGTCAATTTTTGCATTCTACTACTCAATGCCTTACAAATGACTCCCATATTGAAGGTGGCTTTAAGTATTTTATTGTAGTCGGAAGCCGCCATCTTGGATTTCAAAATGGCGCCAACGTCAATTTTCGCATTCTACTAATCAATGTCTTTAAAATGACACCCATATGGATGGTGGTTTTAAGTGTTTCATGGTAACCGGAAGCCGCCATCTTGAATTTCAAAATGGCGCCAATCGCCAATTTTTGCTCTCTCTACTAGTCACTACCTTTTAAATGTCATCCATATTGATGGTGGTTTTAAATGTTTTATGGTAACCGGAAGCCGCCATCTTGGATTTCAAAATGGCACCAATAATCAATTTTCGCATTCTACTAATCAATACCTTTCAAATGACACCCATATTGATGGTGGTTTTAAGTGTATTATGGTATCCGGAAGCCGCCATCTTGGATTTCAAAATGGTGCCAGTCGTCAATTTTCGCCCTCTACTGGTTACTACCTTCCAAATGACACCTATATTGATGGTGGTTTTAAGAATTTAATGGTAACCTGAATCCGCCATCTTGGATTTCAAAATGGCAAGTCGTCAATTTTCGCATTCTATTAATCAATACCTTTCAAATGACACCCATATTGATGGTGGTTTTAAGTGTTTTATGGTAACCGGAAGCCGCCATCTTGGATTTCAAAATGGCGCCAATCATCAATTTTCGCATTCTACTAATCAATACCTTTTAAATGACACCCATATTGATGGTGATTTAAGACGTTTTATGGTAACCGGAAGCCGCCATCTTGGATTTCAAAATGGTGCTAATAATCAATTTTTGCTCTCTACTAGTCACTACCTTTCAAATGACACCCATATTGATGGTGGTTTTAAGTGTTTTATGGTAACCGGAAGCCTCCATCTTGTATTTCAAAATGGCGCCAATCATCAATTTTCGCATTCTACTAATCAATACCGTTCAAATGACACCCATATTGATGGTGGTTTTAAGTGTTTTATGGTAACCGGAAGCCGCCATCTTGGATTTCAAAATGGAACCAAACGTCAATTTTCGCATTCTACTAATCAATACCGTTCAAATGACACCCATATTGATGGCGGTTTTAAGTGTTTTATGGTAACCGGAAGCCGCCATCTTGGATTTCAAAATGGCGCCAATCATCAATATTCGCTATTCAAAAACTTCCCAGCTGCCATTGGCCAAAAGAAAAAGTTACTGGAAAACTCTATAAAAAAATCTAAAAATAAACGCAACACTTTTTGGTTCTAGTCACCTAAATTTCTAACTTTTTAAGTCACCTCACGGAAGTTGTAAAGTGACTGCTAGGATCACTCAGGGCCCTATTCTCACCGTCACCTCACCTAGTTGGGTGAGGTGAGAGCGAAAAAAGCGATCACCGCAGTCACCTAGGTGACTATAGTCACCCAAGGTGACAGAAGTCACCTGGCAGAGCGATTCCCAGAGTCATTTTGAGTGACGACGGTCACCGCGAGAAGGAAAAAAAGTGACTAAATTCTCACCTAAAAAAATTAGGTGACTAGAACCAAAAAGTGTTGCGTTTATTTTTAGATTTTTTTTAGAATTTTCGGGTAACTTTTTCTTTTGGCCAATGGTAGCCGGGAAGTTTTTGAATGGCAGAAATTGATGATTAGCGCCATTTTGAAATCCAAGATGGCGGCTTCCGGTTACCATAAAACACTTAAAACCACCATCAATATGGGTGTCATTTGAAAGGTATTGATTAGTAGAATGCGAAAATTGACGATTGGCGCCATTTTGTAATCCAAGATGGCGGCTTCCGGTTACCATAAAACACTTGAAACCACCATCAATATGGGTGTCATTTGAAAAATATTGATTAGTAGAATGCGAAAATTGACGATTGGCGCCATTTTGAAATCCAATATGGCGGCTTCCGGGAACCATAAAACACTTAAAACCACCATCAATATGGGTGTCATTTGAAAGGTATTGATTAGTAGAATGCGAAAATTGACGATTGGCGCCATTTTGAAATCCAAGATGGCGGCTTCCGGGAAGCATAAAACACTTAAAATCACCATCAATATGGGTGTCATTTGAAAGGTATTGATTAGTAGAATGCAAAAATTGACGATTGGCGCCATTTTGAAATCCAAGATGGCGGCTTCCGGTTACCATAAAACACTCAAAACCACCATCAATATGGGTGTCATTTGAAAGGTATTGATTAGTAGAATGCGAAAATTGACGATTGGTGCCATTTTGAAATCCAAGAGAGCGGCTTCCAGCTACCATAAAACACTCAAAACCACCATCAGTATGGGTGTCATTTGAAAGGTATTGATTAGTAGAATGCGAAAATTGACGACTGGCGCCATTTTGAAATCCAAGATGGCGGCTTCCAGGAACCATAAAACACTTAAAACCACCATCAATATGGGTGTCATTTGAAAGGTATTGATTAGTAGAATGTGAAAACCTGGTCAATTCTCCCCATGTTCCCCTGCATGCAAGATGAAAAGAAAGAAAGGTGAGAACATCTGCACTTTTAAGAGTATTAATTTGTTTTATGCATTTAAAATTAAACATGGTTTTCTCGCCAATGAAAGTAAAAATAAATATCCGTACGAGCATCCTGATTCTTTGACGCACGATGAAGAGAGAAAAGGCTGAGCTTCTCCTCTGATCGGATCCTCTAATTGGAACACTTAGGGACACTTTTTATCTCGAAACTATAAACAAATATTTGTGACCGAACCGAAACAAAACTTATGGCAACAGGAAAACCCACTACAATTTGTAATGGTTTTCTTCTTAACGAAAAATGACAACCGCCCTCTTATATATGCCGTTTTCGATGGCTGTGAACCGGTGTAGTGTTTTGTTCTTTCAATCAGAAGTGTCAATGGAACATACCCAGTTTTTTTCACTTCTGCTAGAAAGTGCAAAACCAGTGCACTCCACTACATCGGTTCACATCAATCGAAAAGCCCAATAGAAAAAATGAGCCCACCCGAACCGTCTTGGTTAGCATGTATGTATTTCCATTCATATTGCAGCTATTGATCACAGTCTATAGAGAACAGTTGCGCAAAGAGTGAAGTCAAAAAAGTCTACCTATCGAGCACAATTGGAGTCCATCTCTGATACCTCTGCAGCAAAGTTGGATTCTAATTTTGCTCGATAGGTAGACTTTTTTCGGCTTCACTTTCTGCACACTCTTTGCGTACCTTTATATCAGAGTTTTTAATAGTCAGTTACCAGCTTCCGTGCTGATCGGTCGATACATCTCGAACGCGTTAATATCGAAAGTTTGCTCACGAACTATACTATACGGTTTATTTTTCTACTCTCATTGGTGCTACTAAGCACAGTGCTTTTGCAATCGACGCGAGTGTGTTTCTCTGTGATGCGGGAAAATACATTTCGCGTGGACTATTCACAGTTCCCAAAACACCTTTCCCATGATGTGATCCTTAAGTTCATTGGGAAAGAACTCGGTCTCACGCGCGAAAACGTGCTTCAGATCCAGCCAAGCAGGAGGCTGGGATGTATCTTCGTAAAGATCAACAGCCTTACCCTGGCTAAGAAAATCGTGGAAGAACACGATAGCAAACACGAGTTCGTTTTCGATGGCAAATCGTACAAACTGCGGATAACCATGGAGGACGGAGCTGTGGAGGTGCAAATTTTCGACCTTCCCGAAGACATCACCAGTGAACAAATCGCTGTCTTCCTTGCCGAGTACGGTGAGGTTCTCAACGTTCGTGACCTCCTGTGGGATAATCGCTACGGTGCCTTCGAAGGCGTGAAGACTGGTGTTCGTGTTGCTCGGATGGTGGTGAGGAAGAACATCCCTTCACTCATGACGATCCAGGGGGAGGATACCGCGGTTGGTTACAAGAGGCAGCGGCAAACCTGCCTTCACTGCCGCGAATTTGCACACATTGGCATCCCATGTGTACAAAACAAAAAACTGCTCGTGCAGAAATTGACAGCCGACCGATCGTGTGCAAATGTCACGAAAATGTCAGTCCAACAAAAAGGACCGGCAAAACTGAACAAGCCGAAGTTGGCCGACACACAACTACCGTCGGGGTCGAAGCCCTTGGCACGAGACTCGGGTCCACTTGTACAACCGCGTGAACCTATCGAGACACGGTCTATAGTTACCCAGCAGAAAAATATAATGGCTCCCCCCGCCGCGCCAGTAGCGATTCAACAGAAAACTTCGGCTGCGTCCACAGCCAACCAACCGTCGACCGTAAACCCACTCGGCATCGTCGGCCTACAACGCAAAACTGATGGCAACGAAACAGACAGCTCACAAGCATCTAAAGCTTCAGCTGATAGCCGACGCTCACGAAGGCTACCGCCGGGGAAAAGGATGCGGCATGGTGACGAAGACCTCACCACCACCGAACACGGACGCGTCCAGATTTCCGATGAAGAGATGCAAGCAATGGGGGACTACAACAGCTGCAATATTGGAAGTATTAACATCAACACGATCACCAATACAACCAAACTAAATGCCCTTCGCACTTTCGCTCGTTCGATGGATCTTGACATCATATTCCTACAGGAGGTTGAAAACGAACAGCTCACCTTACCCGGCTACAACGTTATCTGCAACGTCGATCATGCGAGGAGAGAAACGGCAATTGCTCTTAAAGAGCACATTAAATTCTCACACGTAGAAAAGAGCCTGGATGGGAGATTACTCGCCTTACGTGTAAATAACATCACGCTGTGTAACGTGTATGCCCCGTCGGGATCTTCTCAACGTGCCGAGCGAGAGCAGTTTTTCAACACAACGATCGCTTACTATCTTCGTCACCACACCGCACACACCATTCTAGGAGGCGATTTTAACTGCGTGTTACGGGCATGCGACGCAACGGGGAGCAACTCTAGCCCTGCTCAACAAGCCACCGTTCAGCAGCTGCATCTTCACATACACACACATCACGCACAACTCTTCCTCCCGACTCGATCGCCTATACGTGAACGCAAGCCTTCGAGATCAGCTGAGAACGATTGCGGCCCATGTCTGCTGTTTCTCGGATCACAAAGCCGTCACTATGAGAATTTGCCTTCCTCTTCCCGACAGAGCACATGGTCGTGGTTTCTGGTCCCTCCGTCCTCATCTCCTGACCGACGAAAACATCGACGAGCTTCAAATACAGTGGCAGTATTGGACTCGCCAGCGTCGAAATTTTCCGTCATGGATGGAATGGTGGCTGTCGTGTGCAAAACCTAAAATAAAATCTTTCTTCCGATGGAAATCAAAAATTGCGTTTGATAATTTCTATCGCGAGCAGCAGCGACTTTACGGTTTACTGCGCCAGGTATACGACAGCTACCATAGCAACCAGTCAATGCTGACCACCATCAACCGACTGAAGGCATAAATGCTTTCACACCAGCGGCGCTTCTCTGAGATGTTCGTCAGAATCAACGAGACGTACGTGGCGGGTGAGCCGATCTCAACCTACCAGCTGGGAGAGCGAGAGAGGCGAAGAACAACCATCGAGCGACTACGAAACGAGAGAGACGAAATCATTGATGACTCGGTCACCATACAGAATCACATGGTCGAATACTTCACCGGCCTGTATGCGCGTGGCGAAGTGGAACAACAAGAAGACGACGGCCCCTTCCAGTGCGAAAGAATCATCCCAGAAAATGACGCCACTAACGAAGCCACTATGGACGAAATAACGACGGCTGAAATCTTGTCTGCCATCCGTACCAGTGCATCCAAAAAATCACCCGGTCTTGATGGACTGCCGAAAGAATTTTATCTGCGTACATTTAACGTCATCCATCGTGAGCAAAACCTAATCATAAATGAGGCTATTCGATCTAATTTTCCGGCACAGTTCGTTGATGGGGTGATCGTATTGGTGAAGAAACGCGGTTCAGGGGATACTGCGCGTGCATACAGGCCGATAAGCTTAATCAACTACGACTACAAAATCCTCTCTCGAATCCTGAAGCAACGACTCGAAAATGTTCTTCGATCTCACAATCTGTTGACTGACTCACAAAAGTGCTCAAACTCTACCAGGAACATCTTTCAGGCCACCCTGGCACTCAAAGATAGAATTGCTCAGCTGAAAACAAACAAGCGGAGAGGCAAACTGGTGTCGTTCGACCTCGATCATGCATTCGATAGGGTAAATCACCATTTTCTGTTCCACACCATGCGCGCGCTGGGATTCAACACGGCTCTGGTTGAGTTGCTCTCTCATATAGCAGCAGCGTCTTCGTCTCGACTGCTAATAAAGGACACCTCTCCACACCCTTCCCCATACAGCAATCGGTCCGTCAAGGTGACCCATTAGCTATGCATCTGTTTATTATTCAACTTCACCCGCTACTAAAACGATTAGAACAGGTATGTGGAGCAGACCTGATCGTCGCATACGCGGACGACATCAGTGCCATCGTCAGCAACGCAGAGCAGCTGAATGAAATGCGGGCTTTATTCAGGCGGTTCGAACAAGTCTCAGGAGCCCGTCTGAATGAAGCAAAAACAACGGCAATTGACGTGGGTCTGACAACGAATCCGATATCAGTGCCATGGCTTCGTACGGAAAGCAGCTTAAAAATACTCGGTGTGATTTTTGCGAACTCAGTCCCATTAATGGTGTCCTTAAACTGGGACATTCTCGTGACAAATTTTCCTCGACTAGTCTGAATTCACTCGTTGCGCCGTTTGGTTTTACACCAAAAAGTAAGGTTGTTGACTTTCTTATCATCCAAAATGTGGTACATGGCAGCCAACCTTCATCCAAAAACAGTGCACGTGGCTAAGCTAACTGCTACCATGCGCTCTTATCTATTTCGCGGCTTTTGTGCGACGGTACCGATGCAACAACTGGCGCGTAGTAAGGATGATGGCGGCTTAAACCTGCAGCTACCGGCGATAAAACTCAAAGCACTGCTAATCAATCGCCACCTACACGAGATCGAATCCCTTCCCTTCTATAATTCCTACCTTAACCAAGCGAATCCTCCCCAAGCAACTTCTCTTCCTTGCCTAAAAATTATAATGGACAATATTACAATATTCCCTTCCAAATTCGCCAACACCCCTCCGCCGATCAAATTAGTCGATTATATATTGAACGTACCGACAGAGCTAAAGTTGTAGTTGCCAGCCCCGGGGCAAATTGGAGACGAATATGGAGGAATATATCCTCCCGTGGGCTACTGCCTGATCAGCGCAGTATCTTATATATGTGGGTAAACCAAAAAGTACCGCACAGGCGTTTGCTACACACCATGAGACGAGCAGATGGAGAAAACTGTATTCACTGCGCAGAGCCAGTCGAAACCATACAACACAGATACTTTCAATGCATACGAGTGCGTGAAGCCTACACACTGTTTCAGCAAAAGCTACGGATACTGACTGGAGCGCGGCGCATCCCATATGATGAACTGCTAAGACCTTCGCTAGAGCGAATTGAGGCAACAACGAAAACAATGATACTGAAACTGTTGTATTGTTACATTTCGTTCATTGAAAAAAATCAAGGAAATAGGGTAGATGTAGATAATTTGAACTTTTACTTTCAAACCCAATGCTGAAAATTTGTACTATTAAGTTAAAGCTTTGAAACTAATCAAGAATTGACAAATAAACGCATTTTATATATAAAAAAAATAGTAGAGTTGCGTAAAGAGGATTGGCAACATTATTTAAATTTTGGCAACCTTTTATTTTTAGTTAAATTTCAAATGACTTCACCCGAACGCTTCAATTAGAAGTTAACTTTGTGCATTTAAAAATTTAAAATTAAGTGTTTAGCTTTATTTTGTAAAAATCAGTACGATAAATAACATCGTATAAAGAATTTAAGCTTTTTCCGGTTCTCACCTGATCCGCAACTAAGAACGAAATGCATTGATTTTTGCCGCTTGTCGTCTGATTGGGGTGTGACAAAAAACAGTCGCATTTTCAGCGTAAGATAAATTTGAATAAGTATAAGTGGAATGCATACACGAATTTGTCAAAATTTTAGCTGCACTTTAACTATGAGAAATGCCTTCATATTTCCACTGTCGGTGGAAGATTATTTACACTACCCAGAGCTGTTCCGGTGTTTGAAATAGTGCCAAATTTGAATATCAGTGAACATATTTTTTTTAATAATTGTCATTAAGCGAAATATTCCTGGTTTTAAATAATGTTAATGAATGAATGAATAATAATAATGAATTTTTTCTCATAATTATAATCACATAATAACGCATTCGAGCATTGTTATTTTTCGTGTCCGATAGGTAGATGTTTTGAGTGTTCAATAGGTAGATTTGCTTCAGTCTTTGCGTAACTGTTCTTTATAAACTGTGCTTTATACTAAGGCCTTTGCTATTGGAATCCTAGACGTCAAATAACTCAAAAGTTTGGATTGCAGTGAGGATCACATGAGGAATGAGTAATGTCATTATTGTGAATATTTCCCGAAATTCACATTGAGACTTTTCAAAAAAATATTTGACGTTAACTTTTGTTACATTCGCAGTGTTTTGCCTTTCTCAATAGAAAGGTATTGCAATTGCTCTGAAAACCGACTTTTTAACGGAGGCCCGAGTGACATATACTATTCGATTCAGTTCATCGAGTTCGGCAAATGTCTGTGTGTATGTATGTGTGTATGTATGTGTGTATGTACATATGTGTGTATATGTGTGTATGTGCGTCTGTGTGTGTGAGTACGCGAACACAATCTCACTCACTTTTTTCAGAGATGGCTGAACCGATTTTCACACTTAGTCCCAAATGAAAGGTGCAACGTTCCCATAGGCTGCTATTGAATTTCTAATGGATCCGACTTCCGGTTTCGGAATTACAGGGTGATGAGTACGATCACGTAGAAAATGTCGATTTTAATAAATTCTGCAATGAATGGTGAAATTTTTCCAAAATGTGATCACAACTGCTTCGATTTGTAGTACTAGGTCACTAACAGCCATTCAAAGTCTTTTTGGTCACATTGGCCACCATAATCGGTTCTGGAAGCCCCGGCGGAAGTATCCAAATTCAGAATAACAGTCACATCGGTTTCTCGGAGATGGCTAGACCGAATCAACCAAACTTAGTCTCAAATGAAAGATGTTGCGTCCCTGTAAATGGCTATTAAATTTTATCCCTAACCGACTTCCGGTTCCGGAGTTACGGGTTGTGGCGTGCGATCACATAGCAAATTGTGATTCAAACCGAATTCCGATGAAAGCAAAAAAGGGAAAAATTTCGCTAAAATGTCTCTCAAACAACTTAAATTTGCAGTTCTATGTCACCGACGGCCAAACTTTCATTGAGTACATTGACCACCATAGACGGTTCCGGAAGTGCCCGGGAAAAGCGGCCACCTTTCAAAACTAGCAAACTCAAAACTAGTTTCTCGGAAATGGTTGGGCCGATTTTCACAAACTTAGTCCCAAATGATAGCTATATTATCCCCACAGATGTCTGTAAAATTTCGCGCGGATCGCTTATATGGTTCCGGAAATATAGACTGAACCGTCCGGTCACATATGAAATTGCCATATAAGCCGGAACTCAATTTTATTTTTCAAAGGGGGACTCCATGAAATTTCAGAAATCGAATTCGTATTTTTGATGCCAAACATCTTTAAAATGCATGAAACGTCGAGATTTTATGTTATCACGATTTTTTGCCTTTCTCATATAAAGAAAGGCTATGCAATCACTGTAAAAATCGACTTTTTAACGGAGGCCCGGAGGGCCGAGTGTCATACACCATTCGATTCAGTTCGTCGAGATCGGCAAATGTCTGTGTGTGTGTATGTGTGTGTGTCATTTAAACTCACACAATTTTCTCAGAGATGGCTGAACCGATTTTCGCAAACTTAGTTTCATATGAAAGGTATAACGCTCCCATAAGCTGCTATTGAATTTTTAGTTGATCCGACTTCCGGTTCCGGAGTTACGGGTTGAAGAGTGCGGTCACACAGCAAATTCCCATATAAACTGGTACTACCATGATGTTCAAATGATGTAAAACATATTAAAATTGATGTAACATTACTCTAGTTTGCGGGTCTGGATCACTAATGATCAATCAAAGCAGCTTTGACCACATTGGCCACCTATGACAGTTCATGACGCCCCCGGGGAACCCACCAAGTTCCTAAGCTTATATCACACCCATTCCCCAACGAATTCTCTACCGATTTTTACAAACTTGATTTCAAATGAAAGATACAGTAATACCATTGACTGCTGCTGAATTTCATTCTGTTCTGACTCTTGCTTCCGGAGTTACAGGAGTGTTAGTAAAGATATACTGGAATTTCCCATATAAATCGGTACAATCGTAATACCTCAGAGGCTAAAAACTATTGAAATGATCACCAAATTACTTCTAATCGCAGATCTAGATCACTGATTGCCAATCAAACATTCTTTGAATATATTGTCCACTATCGACGATTCCGGAAGTCAGGAATTCCGGGCATATTCCACAAATAAAGTCACATCGGTTCTTCGGTGATGACTGAACCGATTTTCTCAAACCAAGTCTCAAATGGAAGGCAAAATATGCAGCTGAGTATTGCATCAGAGCCCCTCCGCCCCCCGCCTTGCCCTTACATCTCCCTCCTTCATCACTACCGTCCCCTTGGACCACCCTCACGCCCGCATTTCCTTCATCCACCCCGTATACTAAAATAAGATGAAGGATTTCTGACGCATCATCCACTCCCACTCTACTAACCACCCATTTTCTCCACTTTTAAACCCATTCCACCAACATTTCAAAATATAATCACATAAAGATAACATTGAACTCATGCTGATAAAGCTAATTAAATACTATTCTTTTGCCTTTCTCATATAGAAAGGTTACGCAATTGCTCCAAAAACTGACTTTCTAACCGAGGCCCGAAGGGCCGAGTCTCATATAACATTCGACTCAGTTCGCCGAGATCGCAAAATATCTGTGTGTATGTATGTGTGTATGTGTGTATGTATGTATGTATGTATGTATGTATGTATGTATGTATGTATGTATGTATGTATGTATGTATGTATGTATGTGTGTATGTGCGGATTTGTTAACAAAATGTCCACATCGGTTTTTTGGAGATGGCTGAACCGATTTTTACAAACTAAGATTCAAATGAAAGGTATACTATTCCCATAGGTTGCTATTGAATTTGATTTTCAACCGACATCTTGTCCCGGATTACGAGTTGAAGAGTATGGTTACAAAACAAAATTGGTTGATTTGTCCACATCGGTTTCTCGGAATTGTCTGAACCGATTTTGACAAACTTGATTTTAAATGGAAGGTCCATCAGCTGCTGTTGAATTTTGTGTGGATCCGAGTTCTGGTTCCTGAATTACAGGGTGATACGTACGATCACGCAGCAAATCTCGATTCTAACGAATTCTGCGATGAATGTAAAAAGATGAAATTTTTGCCTTTCTCAATAGAAAGGTATTGCAATTGCTCTGAAAACCGACTTTTTACCGGAGGCCCGGAGGGCCGAGTGACATATACCATTCAATTCAGTTCGTCGAGTTCGGCAAATGTCTGAGCGTGTGTATGTATGTGTGTATGTATGTATGTGTGTGTATGTGCGTCTGTGTGTGTATGTGACCAAAAATGTCACTCATTTTTCTCAGAGATGGCTGAACCGACTTTGACAAACTTAGTCTCAAATGAAAGATACAACGTTCCCATAGGCTGCTATTGAATTTCTGATGGATCCGACTTCCGGTTCCGGAATTACAGGGTGGTGAGCACGATCTCGCAGAAAATGTCGATTTTAATAAATTCTGCAATTAATGTATAAAGGTGAAAATTTTTCCAAAATATGGCAACTGCTTCGATTTGTAGTATTAGGTCACTAACATCCATTCAAAGTCTTTTTGGCCACATTGGCCACCATAATCGGTTCTGGAAGCCCCGGCGGAAGTATCCAAATTCAGAATAACAGTCACATCGGTTTCTCGGAGATGGCTAGACCGATTCAACCAAACTTAGTCTCAAATGAAAGGTGTTGCGCCCCCGTAAATGGCTATTTCATTTCATCCCGATCCGACTTCCGGTTCCGGAGTTACAGGTTGTGGCGTGCGATCACATAGCAAATTGTGATTCAAACCGATACTCCGATGAAAGCAAAAAAGGTAAAAATTTCGCTAAAATGTCTCTCAAACAACTTAAATTTGCTGTTCTAGGTCACCGACGGCCAACCAAACTTTCGTTGACTACATTGACCACCATAGACGGTTCCGGAAGTGCCCGGGAAAAGCGACCATCTTTCAAAATTGACGTACTCACATCAGTTTTCCGGAAATGGTTGGGCCGATTTTCACAAACTTAGTCCCAAATGATAGCTATAGTATCCCTACAGATGTCTATAAAATTTCGTACGGATCGCTTGGATGCGTCCGGAAATATAGACTAAACCGTCCGAAATTCCCATATAAGCCGGAACTCATTTTTTTTCAAAGGGGGGACCCCATCAAATTTCAGAAATCGAATTCGTGTTTTTGATGCCAAACATCTTTAAAATGCATGAAACGTGCATTTTTATCTCGAAAATTTTTTTTTATGAAAATCGACTTTTTGGGACTGCCGATTTCGCACCTTTTTACATTTCTTATAAAAGAAATGTATAGAATTCGCTCAAACTTTCAAGATTTTTTCCGAGGCCCGGAGGGCCGAGTCTTATATACCAATCGACTCAGCTCGACGATTTGGGACAATGTCTGTGTGTGTGTGTCTGTGTGTGTGTATGTAACGGACAAATTCTCATTCGTGTTTCTCAGCAATGGCTGAACCGATCTTATCCAAACCAATTTTAAATGAAAGAACTAAAAAACAGTATGAACGCTATTAATTTGTTTTTGATTCTGATGTTTAATTTCCAAGATATGAATGTTTGAATGTGTAAAAATGGCGTTTTTGCAGTTTCTTGGAATTATTTGCCGAAGTTGACAATATAGATTAACAATTTATATGTTTTTAGATAGCTTTAACAAATACCTTTCGAACAAGCTATAGATTGTTGAAATCGGACTATTATCAAAAGAGATATTTAACATTAAATGCGGACGAAAGATTTTTATCATTTCCCATTGCCAGAAATATGACCAAAAACATGTAATCTATTTTTAACGCCAAAACGGCTTATTTTAGGTCAATAGTATCTTCGGAGAATTTAATGAAGGCATTATGCCCTTTCTTTTGGTATTGTGCTTTTGCTGATTCATCCCCCTATGAGTGAGATATTTTCACAAATTTTCTTGGAAGTGATTATATCGAAATGATGCCTTCAGCAAATTTGTAGCTCTTACTTTTGCGAATAACTTTACTGAAGACTTCAAATATCTATTTTGAATACTTTAAAAGTTATGGCTTGTTGTTTGTGGATTACTCTTTGTCGCCTATTTATTGTTCAATATAGTAATAATCCATTGAAGTAAGCCAAACATTATTTCGATAAAACGAATTTTGTATTTCATTTTTCTATCTACAACCGCTAGAAATAATCACCGAACACTTCCAAGTTGTCTGGAAGGAACTTGATAACTTATCAGTGCAAAAATGTTCATTTGTGCGAACCTTCTGACTGCAATTTTTCTAACTCATGACCTTTGGATCGATCTGAAACACATCGGAAAATGAAAAGCGAAATAAATAACTCCAAGCAATGGCGTTGCCAAGAGAAGGTTTTGGGGTTTAACACCATACAACGCCCCGCCCCCCCACCACACCCAAAAAAAAATGGATTGAAGTTGAAAATTTATTGATGCAGACTGATTCAATTCAATATTACAATAACAATTATCTGATCCGTACATTGATATCCTGTTGTTGTAAACATCATGAGGACTTTTGATAAATTGTCGGAATGGGGTCCTGATATGTAACTGATCTATTGGTCTTGATTTCACAGTTGTCTAATTGCATCAATATCAAAATCCTGCCTGAAAACATTCCAATAGAAAATTCCAGAGTTCTGTACCCGATCAGAAATTCACATCAAAATTATATCAAAATAAGATATTACATCACGGCAAAATCTATATCTAAGTTTGATATAAAATATAGCTGGATAGTTGTTAAAATATCAAGTTTTTATACCAAGAAAACGTATCGGTTATATCATATTATATCTCAATCTATTTTAGTATAAAGTATGTTAGTTATATCTTGGTTTGATAAAATAATTGTATCACACAGACGGATATTTAAGATATTTTATATCTAAATGAGTAAATATATCCGAAAATATCAGAATTATATCACAAAAATCTGTTTTTTTAAATTGTTTTTAATTAATAAATCAAATATTTTCTTGTGAAAAATAATTCATTATTCTTATTAGTACAAGTGGTCGGTGTTAAGTTCGACCGAACTAAGTCGCAAAACATCAAAAAATGAGATAATGATAGCAGTGTATAAAGAATTTTTTAGCTGAAGACTTTTTACAGATTTGAAATATGTAACAATAAGCATGAGTTATGACAAAAATATGTTTTTATTTATATCCCGAACGTATGCATTTATATTCGCTGTGTTACTAATTTTATTATTTTTTATTACCATCGAATTTACTTGTTAGAACTCGCAGTTAGCTCAGCATATAATTTAAAAAAAATTTCATTGGTTTTTTTTCTGAAGGTGTTCCTGTTTTTCACATCACATCCTTTACAGTTTTAAAATGCCTGTTTCTATTCTTTCGTATGCTCTTCTCTCTTTTAATCTTCTTTAATGGTTTACCTGCAGTTGATATAGGTTTTGCTTCCATTCCTCTTCAAGGCTGACCGAGTGTTGCTCTTTCGGCTTGTCATATGCCGAAACCCATCTAATCAAATCTTTAAAACTACTTGTTGCTTCGTGGCCCTCCAGCAAAACATTTTCTCTGTTGTGATTTATAATCAGCGAGTAACTTTACAAAACGTACATTTTCTTATGTATTTACATTCAAACATATTACAAGACAAGACCACTAGTAATGCCATTTGGAGCCAGTTCTTGGGAGGATCCATCACTGGAGGCATTGTTATAGCTCTGCCAAACTGTCTTGGAAAGATAATATTTTATTGTACATATTATGTTGAAAAGACACGATATGGTTGATATAAATATGATATATTATTTGATATCATTATTGACGAATCAAAACATGATATAATTTTAATTTAATCTTAATTCGTTCCAAACGACCTATGTCAAAATTATATGATTATTTGATATAAATATCAAATCGAGAAATAATTTTGATATATTCTTGATATGGTTTTCTGATCGGGTAATCAATCATAATCCTCAGATTTCTTTTCAAATTGAGCTCGTTTTTGTAGAGATGTACTGTAATAAGGGTCTTTATTTAATAGGAAGCGAAGTTAAAATTGATTTATCTATGAAACATAGAACTGCTCACCAAAAAAATGCATAACTTTCAACATTTGCTAAAATGTTTTTGCCTTTCTCATTCACTCTAAAATTCGTCAATCTAATCCCGACCGGGAGGGCCGAGTGTCATATGCCAATCGACTCAGTTCGTCGAGATCGGAAAATGTCTGTGTGTGTATGTATGTATGTGTGTGTATGTGTGTATGTGGAAAAAAATGTGACCTCTGTTAATCAGAGATGGCTGGATCGATTTGCACAAAGTTAGTCTCAAATGAAAGGTACAACCTTACCATCGGCTGCAATTGATTTTTTTTATTGATTGGACTTCCGGTTCCGGAGTTACGAGTTGAAGAGTGCAATCACACAGCAAATTCCCATATAAACTGAAATGAAAAATTTTCAAAATCAAATTTGTATTTTTGATGCCAAATGACTTTATAATGCATGAAACATCGAGATTTGATGTAAACTCGAAAAAAAATAATGTTTGACAAAAATTGATTTTTTTGGGACATTTTTGCCTTTCTCATATAGAAAGGTTATCCAATCACTCTAAAAATCGTCAATAATACCGGCCCGGAGGGAGTATGCAGTAAGTGGTTGCTACTTTAAAATTAAAACTAGTTTAAAATTTCTTAACAAGTTGAAAATTTTCGGCAGGACCCGAACCTCCCGGATCTTACTATGTGATACTGAAACATCGCTTGAAACCAGCGGCGGTCAGTATCTCAAGATCGTGGCTGTCGATCCATTGTACGTATGTGCAAATCGAACTGAACATGTAATATTTAATTCCACCATTGTATTGAACATAACCAGCCATGGAATCGTAGTCTGGACAAATGAGAAAAGCACTATTGCACCACTAGATGGATTAAAACAGGTTTTCATTTTGGGAATGCGTCGAGTTGAGACGAAAACGTAATATGATTAATAACGAGGATAACACTTTCCGAATGAAGAGAGAAATTTATGAAAAATTACGATTTCCATTCGATTCTAGCAGGTTCTGATCGATTTTGATGAGAATTTGATTTTTGTTGTATGACCAATTATATGTATAGGTCAAATGTTCAAAAACAGTAATTTAAGGTCAAGATAACATCATTTTGAAACCGCCAATTTCGGAGGGTTAGTATCTTCGATGAGTTTTACAAACGTTAAACAGCGCATCATTTGATAAAATAATTTTGACGGTATATCGTCCAAGAAGTATTTATGGTGAATTTTCTCAGGTTAATATTCATGACTACAATAAAGTCTCAACAAATTCGCTAAAAACACGAACTCTGTTACTATTTTTTGAAAAATTGATTCTGCATAATTTTAAAACTTCAAAAATTACGGTTTCGGAATTATGCCGTTTGGGCAGTAAGATCGATTTTTACCAAACCCCCACCAATTGTAAAATTGGTATTGTAAACAAAATGTAAGGGTGATACTTCAATGCTGATAGGTGGGACCGAAAAAGTAAACAATCGTCAAAGGGGCGATACTATCATTTTGTCAATTTCAATAGCAAACACAAATTTTAATTTAATAATTTCAAATACTTCATGAAGTTTTGGGTTTCGATCACTGAATTATGCAATCTAGGATGTAAAAAACACAATATTTCTTAAATAGGAAATAAAACCAAGTCTGGAAATATTCACTGTTGATTTTCTTTTAATGGTGTCACTGCTAGTATCGCTTTTTTTTCCAGAAAAAGCGTTGATATTTAGGTCTCAGTCGCGTTGAAAATTTGAGTAAAGTATAAACTTCATTCCGATTCAAAAAAAAATTCGATTTTTTGGCTCAGTACAATATACATAACCCCTTTAGGAAAAATCAGTTTTCCCACCACAATGCATTGATTGAGGAATTTAGATATTTTATTAACAGAGCATTAGCAATAATTCGTTTGTATGTCTATTTTATGGGCCACTTTTTCGCTTTCCCATTGATTTGGTTTGAGATTTCTAGCACTGATGTTGTCCTATGCTGATTTGAGCGATTCTCTGTGTCCTGCCACAATCCCATGTAGTATGTGTTATCAAAAATATCGCGAAGCATCAAATTCTAAATGTTCTCAAACGATATAATATCCGAAGAGAGTGATAAGTTATAAGAAATGTCTCATCACACTGCTAGGTGGATTAAAAGCGTTTTTGAATTTAATATTAATGTAGCTGTTTTTTCTTTTACAAAATTTTAGAACTCGAATAGTGATTTTTTTTCTTGTATATTTGTCATGTCATGTATAATAATAAAATGTAATATATTCATTTGAAAACTTTTAATGAATATAAACAACGCAAACATTCTCGTGTTCATAATTGAGAAAGGCACAATTGCACCGCTAGGAGGATTAAAACAGGTTTTTTTTCATATAGCGACATATCAACGAAATGCTAAACAATCTAGAGATAGACAATACTGAGCTTGTAACTAGGGCAGATCACTTGTAATGCACTTTTCAAAATAAGTGAAATTAAATGCATTTTTTGCGATCAAAATAAAAGCTCGTAGTGTATTTTACGTTGCGTGCAATGTATTTTGCGATACGTTTAAGATGTCAAAACCCTACAAAAATAACTATCCCTACTCTCAACAAAACGTCGAACAATGTGAATCAGCGTAAGACGACAAACTTTTCTGCGAGGGAGTGCAAAGTTGATGCAGGAATGGAAATTGTATCGATTTTGTTGGCTATATTCGGCAAATTTAAGAGTAAGAGAAACGAAAGCAATGAAATTGAAAGACGTACAGGTATTCTAGGACGAATCAGTTATAAATTTAGAACTAATCCAAGGCACGCTCATATGGACATGATCGAAAGAAAATGTGAAGAATACTTTGCCTTCTGCTAAGTAGTAGGGCGTTGCACCCAAGTCTACCGCATGGTCGTTGATAGAAGAGGGATTCCATGAGAATCCGGCCGACCGCAAAATATGACCATCGTAGATTCGAACGAAACTTTGCAGATGTGTTCGGTGTATGAATCTCCATGATATTCTCTGGCAATTGGAATATTTTGATACAAGAGCAATTTTTCAAAAGGGCGTAAACGTTTCTACGTGTATAAATTTCAAATTTTTTTGTTTGTTCAGTGTATTTTATACAGCAAAATTATCTGAGAACGAGTTACAGGGTATAAATACTTCTATCCAAAAAAATATACACTGAAAAAAATGTTGTCATTTTTCAAAAAAATAAAAATTTATGTTAAAAATTTAAATTGCGAAAAAACCCATTTTTTTTTAAAAACTTTCTATTTTGTCTACGAAAACCTAAAGAAAAAAGAAACATTTTGAATGTGATTGCATGATGGAGAACTTATCGGTAAAAAAGTTTTTCTAACAATAACTTCATACATGTTTTAAAATTTCATACTAATTGACATACAAAATTGTAATTTTATCACAGAATATAATTCTAAGAATCATTTAAAATCAAAATGTATTTAACAAAAATCTTCCAAAATTGGATAGTTTTCGAGAATGGGGCATTGCAAAAAAATTTTTTTTTTGAATTCTCAAAGGCCCTCCCTCTCATATTGTGACAAATGTCAAAGTAAGCTCAGATGCCAAATTTCACATCATTTGGATAATTTTAGACTCCCGCCCACTTCGCTTGAAATTTTTTGAAATTGGTACTATGGGAAAATATGGAGGAAAAACAATAACTTTGGAAGTAGCAATCAGAAAATTACAATTTATACCTCTTTTGAAAGGAAATAATTTTAATATTTGAGTAAAGATATATTTGTTTCTAGAAAAATTCGGGAAAGTGGGGTACTGGGTCATTTTGGCCCCAAAATCCCCTATTTTTAATGATTTTTCTGCTCCGTGATGCAAATCATACATATTTTGTAGTTTTTCTAATGTGAAAAAATCTCAGAAATCGAACGGAACCCTTTTGACCTTAGTCCGAATACGAGTTGGGGTTATAGGGCTTTTTGTCAGTCATATTAAATTTTATCATTTTCTCATACATATATCTCTATTATTCTTCAATCAATTTTCATAAAATGTAACTTATTGAACGTGTAAAATTCTGAGGAATAAAACAAAAATAAAAACGTTAAAGGTAAAATTCAGAAACATCAAACTTTTTGATATTTACTCTACAAATCTCATTTTTTTCATTATTTGTCCTAATACCTCAACTTCCCCTATTTTTCCAGGAATGAAACTTTTCTCATGTGATCCCTAAGCATATTTTACACTAAAAGTAGTAAATTAAATAAGAATTTTGTTGTTAAATGGAGTTAATATGTGCGATTTTATGATAAAAATGTGAAATCGACACTATATGTCAGATAATTTGATGTTCCTGAATTTTACCGGTAACGAATCTATTTTTGTTATAATCCTAAGGATTTTCCACGTTCAACAAGGTATAGTTAATGAAAATTGAGTGAAGAGTAATAGAGATATATTCACGAGAAAATGATGAAGTTGAATATGAATGACAAAAGGCCATTTAACCCCAACTTCTCGTATTCTGACTAAGGTCAAAAGGGTTCTGTTCGATTTCTGAGATTTTTTCACATTAGAAAAACTACAAAATATGTATGATTTGCATCACGGAGCAGAAAAATCATTAAAAATAGGGGATTTTGGGGCCAAAATGACCCAGTACCCCACTTTCCCGTATTTTTCTAGAAACAAATATATCTTTATTCAAATATTAAAATTATTTCCTTTCAAAAGAGGTATAAATTGTAATTTTCTGATTGCTACTTCCAAAGTTATTGTTTTTCCTCCATATTTTCCCATAGTACCAATTTCAAAAAATTTCAAGCGAAGTGGGCGGGAGTCTAAAATTGTCCAAATGATGTGAAATTTGGCATCTGAGCTTACTTTGACATTTGTCACAATATGAGAGGGGGGGCCTTTGAGAATTCAAAAAGTAACCAAAATATTATTTAATCATAGGGTCTGATGATTAAACTAAATAGTTGAATCATATTTTGGTTGCTTTCATGTAACTTTCAAAAGATTTACAATATCGCCTTGATGTCAAAGAAAGAGTTGCAGGAAAGTTTATGGGCCTTTTTAAAAACCTATTATTGTTGATGGAGAAACGCGAATAACTTATTAAAAGATCGCAATAAAACAAAATAATTGTGTTGTTAAAACAAAAGTTAAAATATCTCGAGAACTACTACATTTCAGAAAATTTTTGTTATGAGCATTTCGATTTAAAATGGCGTATAGAACCATATTCAAAAAGAAAATTGTATTTTTGACTGCAAATAGTATGAATTATAAAAATATGTCAAAAGTTGTTGTTAGGAAAACTTTTTTATTGAAAGCTTCTCCATGATCCAAATACACTGAAAAAGTTGCATTTACGTTTTTAAAACGATAAACATTAGATTTTTGAGATTTTATGATTGGGTAACGCGATTAACTTTTAAAAAGAGCATAATCACACGAATTAATTGTTTTTGATGGAGCAAAATTCCAAATATCTCGAAAACTATCACATTTTGGAAGATTTTTGTTAAATGCATTTTGATTTTAAATTATGCTTATAATTATATTCTGTAATAAAATTACAGTTTTGTATGTCAATTAGTAGGAAATGTAAAAACATGTTTGAAGTTATTGTTAGAAAAACTTTTTTACCGATTTTTTCTCCATCATGCAATCACCTTCAAAATGTTTCCTTTCTCTTTAGGTATTTGTTGACAAAATATAAAAATTTTAAAAAAATGGGTTTTTTCGCAATTTAATTTTTCAACAGAAATTTTTATTTTGTTGAAAAATGGCACAACATTTTTTTCAGTATATATTTTTTTCGGACAGAAGTATTCATTCCCTGTAACTCGTTCTCAGATAGTTTTGCTGTATAAAATACGGTAATCGAAAAAAAAATTGAAATTCATACACGTGGGAACGTTTACGCCCTTTTGAAAAGTTTTGCTGTATAAAATACGGTAATCGAACAAAAAAAATTGAAATTCATACACGTGGGAACGTTTACGCCCTTTTGAAAAGTTGCTCTTGAGTCAAAATAATCTTATTACCTGTGGAAAATGTTTAGTCTTCCATGCCGGTGGAATGTGTAAAGTTTCATCGGTATCTAAGATGATCGGTCACGATTTTAAAGATTTTCGGACGGATCTTCGTGGAATTCCTCAGAACAGAACTCATCATCATGTTTTACCGCCGACGCACAGTGTCGCCTAGCCGGACAAAACCTCAAAATTTTATTTTTGATTTTTCATGATTTAGCATTTTTTTCTGTTTCTTAATAGGTTGAATAGAGTCTTCTCGAAATATTTAGTACCGAGGACGATAGTTCGATTTTTTACATGACTTCAAAGGTGAAATAGATAATGAATTCTGAAGAAAACTATTTTCAAACATAAGTTATTCAAATGAATATATCTTTTTAGTTAAGATTTCGATTGGGATCAAACTGATTTCATGTGAAAGGTTATTCGCTGGACTTATAGCTGCCATTCGATTTAGTCGATACAAGCCTTTCTTCTCGCTCAGATATGAAATACAAATAATAAATCGAGCAATAGTTTAAAGTTATAATGTTCAAAGTGGCTGTACTTTTTTTTGAAACGGTTCGGAAAGATCGGTTGTTGTTCACGATACTTGAAAATTAGTGCACTTTCCGAAAATGGATATCTTGTTTTTCCCCTTTCTGCCCCTAGGTATGAAAAAGGCGATTTTTTATGATACGTCTGAAGGAGACGCATGGTACCCTTGAACTACCCAGGGTTCGCAATATAATTTATAGATGTGTCTTATCATTATCAACAATTGAAAAAATGTGTATTCTGCTAAAAAATTCACCGCGCCTATTTTTTTGAAAATGAATTTTTGGAAATATTGCACTTTATATTCGTAAATGTTGAATTTTCGAACCACCCTAAGTGCAAAAATTTTGAGGTAATAAAAAACAGAAAAATAAACATCAAATATGAATTCAGCGTCACAAAATTACCCTAATGTGAAGTTTTCATCAAATTCGGGCCACTTTTGAGGTTTTGTCCGACTTTTGTATGGAAGGTGATCACTGTGCGACGCCGGTAAAAAAATCTTCACAGATTATCGCCTAGCACGACCATGCGATCGTAATTTGGCTGAAAATATTCGCATAATCGAATAGTTATCAAATTTGATATCTCAGCAAAATGAAATTTTTGTCTATAATGAGATTTTAACAAAAACATATTTGCTGAGATCTCAGCAACAAAAAAATGTAAAAAAGCTGAGAATCAACAGAAAACATTAAGTGTGCACGGAATCATTAGAAATGCATTCTAACTTCGCATTTCCCGGAAAATTTTAACATATTTAACTTGGTTTCGGATTCAATTGTCAATACACGACACATACAAAATCAATTTTGTATAAACTGTAACCATTTTATCATGCTGGTATGTGATAACTGTCTGAAATAGTTTATGGTACAATATTATATGAGAAATATTCGGTTCGTTACTCTCCACATGGATCAATTGGCCTTGTTTAACAATTTCCCAAAAATATCTGCTTTCGCTAGACACTATAATTTCTCAGTGGCCTTTAACCATTTTTTTGAAGTAGAATACAGCCAACGTATCAATACAGGGGTTCCCATTCATTTTTTTTTGCTGAAGTCGATTCCCAGCCATTTCACTTACCAAAGATTGTTGTACCACAGAGAACAGACGTCCATCTTCACCATTCAACTTGTGTAAAAATCCCTAATGGTTCACAAGGTAGTTGGGTTATATTCACCAGGTGCGCTACTGTCGTCATGTTTTTAGTGGCTGAGTTCGACTGAATTGACAGCGGTACCCAGTCAAATTTGACTGGGACTGGTTAACGAACTGGTTCCGGAATAGACGAATAGTTGAGATAAGTTGGTTTGGCGGCGCCAGTGTTTTATCGTATATTAATTCAATTGTTTACACACGTTTTATTAATATGTCTGTTCGATCATGAATGTCTGTTTCCTGTGGTTGTACTATCTGAAAGGAAATAGGTGCAAATCCGTAAAATAGACTACTTTAAATAACAAAAATAATGGGTTTTGTAAAAGCAGTCATGATTGGTCCATAGCATTTCACCGGCGTGCGAACATATCATACCGCGTAAACACCGCCCAGTAGATGACACTATAAACGTTGGTTAATCGTCTGTAAGAAAAATTCTTCGTTTCGTGTTTTGTAATCGTTGGGTGCAGAAGTACTAGCAGCCGCAAGCAACAGCTAAGGTGTTAAGAAGCCGCATAATCCCAGCAATATCCATTAGGAATGTGGCGCGTGCAACGCATTGATCTAAATTAGGCTGAGCTTATTTTACTGGGTGGACACCGTAAACGACTTGATAAAATGGGGCCATTATAATGGCATATAATGCTAATTGAAGTGTCAGATGATTGCAGAATTTTATCTGTTGCCATCAAATGCCTTTTTTCGAGAATCTAAAGTATGTTTCAAAAGTATATGATGCTTGACTATGTTTAAGTCTCTAACATTACCCATTTGAATATCTTTTGCAGATTTTTGTTGAACTTTAGTTATTCGCGCGTTCCGTTTCAAACCTCTATTAATTACAAGATTGTGTGACGCCAATTTCAATTTTCACCAGTATCATTTACATTTACCGCCATCTTGGATTTCAAAATGGCGCCAATCGTCAATTTTCGCATTCTACTAATCAATACCTTTCAAATGACACCCATAGTGATGGTGGTTTTAAGTGTTTTATGGTAACCGGAAGCCACCATCTTAGATTTCAAAATGGCGCCAATCGTCAATTTTCGCATTCTACCAATCAATGCCTTTCAAATGACACCCATATTGATGGTGGTTTTGAGTGTTTTATGGTAACCGGAAGCCGCCATCTTGGATTTCAAAATGGCGCCAGTCATCAATTTTCGCATTCTACTAATCAATACCTTTCAAATGACACCCATATTGATGGTGGTTTTAAGTGTTTTATGGTTCCCGGAAGCCGCCATCTTGGATTTCAAAATGCCAACCAATCAATCAATCGACACAATGCACTTACGAAATATCCGGGGCAGTGATTGAGTGTAGACTTGTGCGCCGCCGCGCCACGCCGGTAAATTTCAACAAACGCCGACGCCGAAAGGTAGACCGGCGGCGCGCCGCCGACGCTTTTTTCTCACGCCGACAATTCGCGAACTCGAAAATCATTGACTCATTATTTTATCCACAAATCCATGAACACTGGTCCTATGGTCCGAATATACGACGTTAACTGATTCATGATTTATCACATTGATCTTTATTTGGTATTAGTGGTTGTGAATTAGATCACAAAATTAACAAAGTCTTGATATTTTCTCGAAAATCATTACACGATACTCGGAATATAATTCATGAAGCCATTCTGGCTTCGTCAACTGGTTATGATTGCGAGCATATAAGTTACAATTCACCATTCGTGGAATGGTCCACAAATTCAAAAAAAAAACTTCCACTTGCAAGATATAGTTGATTCTTAATATGTTAGACACGATTCACCAGTGGAGCTTGTGAAACTGTTCATGATATAGTTCATAAAGTAATAAATCTTTCATATATTTTTTTTTATTTCGATTATAGAGGTTTTAACCTTAAGGTCATTCGCCTCTTTGGGTTAGAAAAATCTATTAAAATTTCTAACCCTATGTGCGGGGTCGGGACTCGAACCCAGGTGCGCTGCGTACAAGGCAATCGATTTACCAACTACGCTACGCCCACCCCTAATCTTTCATATAATCTTAATATACTTACGTAAACAATTTCAAGGAACTCAGACTATTGTTTATGGACTATTCACTCTACTCTTTGGTTTTGAAATTTCTATGTGAGCTCTTGTGTACAACTGCCAGCAACCAATCTCATAGGCGCGAGCATTAGATACAAGGAAACTCTAGGACCTGTAACCCTGTTATTCTTTTGTTAAGATTCAATGTAATTTTCGAAATTAAATGAAACTGTGCTGAGCACCAAAAATACATTACCTAGCTACAATTCATGTCCGTGAAATAATTAAGAAAACCATAAGACGCGTGACTCTGTGTAAAAAATCCGACGGTAAGCTCAAGACTAAAATATCACGATAACACGACGAGAATTTACGAAAATCGTTGCACATCCTAGGGGCAGATCACTCTCGAAATGTATAACAAATTTGCATCAAATTAGAAAAAATGAAATTAATTTCCATTTTTCCATCAACTTTGCACTCCCTCGCAGAAAAGTTTGTTCAACAAACGTCCTACGTTGATCCACTTTGTTCGACGTTTTGTTGAACGTAGGGCTAATTTTTTCTAGGGTTTTGACGTGATACACGCAACGCAAAATACATTATGAATTTCTATTTTGATGGAAAGAAATGCATTTAATGTAGCTGATTTCTAAAAATGCATCACAAGTGATCTGCCCCTAGTGCACATCGTTCAATTCTGGACTTTTTTAGTCAATAAATTTAATATAAATCAATGTATCATCAAGTTATGAACTAGAATCATAAAAATATTAAACATATTCAGATACAACCACCTACTGAACATTTGAGTATAATGGATTATTTTTTTTTGCAATAACTAATTTTGTAAAAACACAAAAATTATTTTCAATACGAGGTTTATTTATCATTGATTGAATCGTGACTTATTTTGATTTTTTTTCTTTAACAATAGTTGGCCAGAGTGATCTTGACTTTTCACGACGTTGGTGCATTGATGTGGCGATGTAGAGGGTAAGATTTCTGGTCTCATACACTGACGCAAATCTACTTAAGAATTTCATAAGTCGCCACTTATGAAGCTACACAATTTTGATTTCATTGAACGCTTATGCATATCTTTTTTCAAATTTGGGGAAATGAAATGTAAGTAAATATTCTTCGTAACTCATTGCTCCATATTTTACATTACTTTCATAAGAAATGTATTGAATTCTCTCAAACTTTCAAGACTTCTTTTCCATTCATTTAGAAAAGACCGGGGCTAGTTGGCGGTGTTTTCAGTTTTCATTTTTTACCGCTTTGATTTTGGTAGATCTTGCAAAATAGAACTCGTTGCATGAAAGGGCAGACTGTTGGCAACATCTCTGATTTTTATGAAAATGTTTCATACGTTGTCTTTATTTCTAGAGACAAAAATATGTGACGCGGAAAAGCCGCCAACTTACCCCAGCCCCGGGGTAAGTTGGCGGTATGTGTCGGGTAAGATGGAAATGGAAATTCGATTTCATCAGTAGTCCTTATGGAATGTGCCGATTGTCTTTTCAAGAAAACTGTATATTATTCGACACTTTTCATTATATTTCAGTCTCAATACCCCGTCATTTTGACTTCGACGCGTACTCCATATTCACAAGCAAATTTTCGAAATTCTTCTGGCGATTGGTCGAAATAATTGTCCCCTGCATTGACGAGAGACACAACAAAAAGTTTCTCCTACTTTGAAGTGAATTCGAGAAATGAAAATATTTGATGACTATTTTTGCACTGTAAATGGTACCGCCAACTTGCCCCGTGTGCGTCACCGCCAACTTACCCCAACCGCACTTTTTATAAAAAAGGATTTAAAAAATTACTTTTGTGTATGGATAGGTGTAATATCTATACGGATACTGAAAGCTCTTTTCACGCACTATCGAAAAATATAATCATTCGGGGAATATATTGAAAACCACCTTAAATAACACAAAATGTTTAAAATTAAGAAAATTTACAAAGTATGCTCAAAAACACAATATCACCCACAGCTTCTACAAAACAAAATGTTTAGCAACAAAAACACATTGGATAATGAGTCTCACATTACTTGAGGTTCACAACGAGAGACAGCGCTTTATGTCTAACAGAAACGGAGAAAAGGGGATTCCGCCAACTTACCCCAACCGCCAACTAGCCCCGGGCTCCTACAGCTTATTGGAAATATTATGAGACTTCACAAACTCATCAAACTAGAGATAAGTGCTCCTTATTCATGTGAATGAATTCGTTTCAATAAAAAATATATGTTATAAAATGAAAAATATGATGTTGAGTTAATATTTTCTCGAACTAGCATCATATGATATATCTATGGATTTCATAACATCTCATTTATTAAATTTATATTCAAGCATGATGATTTACATAAGCACAGTCGCATGAAAGGTATAAAGATGAAAATTCTAAGTGACTCGATGGCCATTTTTTCCTCCGAGTCATAAGTCAAACTTATGATTTTCATATGGGATACATGTTGCACCGAATCATAAGTGATTCTTATGGAATTCATTAGTTATTTTATCTCGGTGTAAATTATTCATCGTGTGATCTAGCCCCACTCAGGAAGGATTTTCAGTGTCAGTTGCATCAGCCCGGTATCACAGACAAATAGGACGTAACACGAGATGAATTTTCATCACTCGTAGGAAAAACGGTCGATTTAAATTACAAAAAAGGCGCCATATCAGCGAGCGTGGCGTTAGTGAAAAGATTTTGACACAGAGCTAAATGCGTTACTTAGTTTCTGCACCCACCCGAAAACGTTACCGTCTTTTTAATCTCATGCACACCAAAACAAATAAAATAGGCTGGAAATGTGAAACTCATTCTTGTCGAAGTGCCCAAGGCGGGAGTTGTTTACAACCACTTCTTAAGTTACAACACGATGCCGATCTGTGAGTAAGCACATAATAGAATGTTAGTACTTTAATTGATTCGGTGTATCGAATCTAACTAGATGTATGCAATGGATTAGAACTTGTTGGTCCCCGGAACTGCTGGAGAAATTGGCGGGGTGCAGGTGCTACGAAAACTAGAGATACGCTCAGACCATTTTCAATCAGGCTTGTTTAGTGATCAGTTTCAACCCAACAGGAGCTAAAACATCAAGTCGTGGAATCATGAATGATAGTAACTGTATATTTAGGTTTCGTCAGGGTGTAGATCTGTATGATTCCAGCACATCGAGCATACTTTGCATTCAAGATAGAAGCAAATCTTACGTTGAAAAAAAATGTAGTGCCATGGAATCGTATATGCTTTATCATCGCGGTGATTTTGTACTTACAAGAAGTAAAAGTAAACACCAGCCTGGAAAATGAAGTAATCCCAGTAAAGTTCAGCCGGAATTTAACTGTAATCTGGCTGGTTCCAGTTCGTACACGGGATCCAGTGGCACAACCGATTCTAACTACAATCGGTTGTCACTGGAGCAGGAATACGAACTGGAACCAGCCAGAATCCCGGTTCATTTCCGGCTGAGCTTAAATGGGATGTCTTGAAAGGTGTCCTTACACGATCATTAAAAGTGACATTTCTGCGCAGTAATGCTATTAATAACGCATCATGTTAGGGTACCTGATATATGCGGGATTCTAAAAGAGCGACAGTAAAGAAGACTAAATAGAAACAAAGAACAATGAAACGACAACAAGAATTAATTTCCTCAAACAAAACAAAAACTGTTTTACCTTTGCTTAATTTCCCAAATATAGAACAATAAATAATTATTCATTCTTCAAATTTGTCCATTGCAATCATTATTTCATGCGAAGTCGTAGTATGCGACATCGACAATTTTTCGAATTGAAATTAATGATTGGTGCCATTTTGAAATCCAAGATGGCGGTTTCCGGTTACCATAAAACACTTAAAACCACCATCAATATGGGTGTCATTTGAAAGGTAGTGACTAGTAGAGGGCGAAAATTGATGATTGGCGCCATTTTGAAATCCAAGATGGCGAATTCCGGTTACCACAAAACACTTAAAACCACCATCAATATGGGTGTCATTTGAAAGGTAGTGACTAGTAGAGGGCGAAAATTGATGATTGGCGCCATTTTGAAATCCAAGATGGCGGCTTCCGGTTACCACAAAACACTTAAAACAACCATCAATATGGGTGTCATTTGAACGGTATTGATTAGTAGAATGCGAAAATTGACGATTGGCGCCATTTTGAAATCCAAGATGGCGACTTCCGGTTGCCACAAAACACTTAAAACCACCTTCAATATGGGTGTCATTTGAAAGGTAGTGACTAGTAGAGGGCGAAAATTAACGATTGGCGCCATTTTGAAATCCAAGATGGCGACTTCCGGCTAGCATAAAACACTTAAAACCACCATCAATATTGGTGTCATTTGAAAGGTAGTGACTAGTAGAGGGCGAAAATTGATGATTGGTGCCATTTTGAAATCCAAGATGGCGGCTTCCGGTTACCATAAAATACTTAAAACCACCATCAATATGGGTGTCATTTTTAAGGTATTGATTAGTAGAATGCGAAAATTGACGATTGACGCCATTTTGAAATCCAAGATGGCTGATTCCGGTTACCATTAAACACTTAAAATCACCATCAATATGGGTGTCATTTGAGAGATATTGATTACTAGAAAGCAAAAATTGATGATTGGTGCCATTTTGAAATTCAAGACGAATTTGACTTGGTTCGTCTGCTAGAGCCAATAGATTTTCATGTGAGAGGTGACTGATAAGATAGGGTCTTCCCTGTATTTCGATGTTACCAATAAAAAAATGTCTATAATAATCCGTTTTGTGAAATCGGCATAATGATCCACTCGGCGAAACGTCATTCGGCGAAATGGTAATCGACGAACTTACCTGCCCGCTTTTTTAAAATAATTTGTTAATTGCTTTTAATAAGAGCGTTGAACTGAGAGGGAAAAACAAACGCTACGCACAAAGTGTAAATAATAGCGCTTGTCGTGAAGCAAGGAAACTTTCGACAGCCACAATCAATCAAGATGTGAGATGTTTAAATAAACAAATTTCTTTTTGTGTGTCATTGAAGCAAGCGTTTACCGGCGCATGACGAGGAACGTGTAATTTAAGCCAATATATTCTGATTCCTGATTCCTTGGTTCCAGTACTTGAGTATGAAGCGCTGCTGAATAGAGAACGAATGCTTGTTTATGCAAAATATATCTGAAGTGAATACCAAAAGGTATTGCCATTACCGGGATATCATTTCGAAACGTGTGGATGCGAATATTGTAACCCGTTCTAAAATAAAATTGAAGCTGAAGAATAGAATTGTATTGTTCAAAAATAAAACGAAATAGAATTCGTGAATAAAAAAAGATAATTTGACAGTAGAGGCATGCTTATTTGATTTCTGAAGAATGTATGGAGAAGTTGCCAATTTACATGTGTAAATAATCTAGCTCCATACAGTTTCGATAAATTTATTGAATAGGAAGTGTTCCAGTTTTTCTTTAAATATAAAAAACTTGCAAAGAAGCTTCAACTTATTTTATTTTCTAACAATCGAGCGTAATTTACGATTTTCTGCTCCAGTATTTATTCCATAAAAACATGTGACATTTTTTTTCATGTGCTGTTTTTTTTACTAAAATTCTGACGGCTGATTGAAAAATATATGTTTGCCCTTTCATTAGGCTTCATACCATGATTTTTTTAAATAAAATTTTCATAAAAACCGTATAAATATGCAAGCATAAATTAATGCCGTTTTCGCCGGTTAAAAAATTAAATGGGCCCTTAGAGATGAATGGTAATATAAGCAATAAAAGTGATATTACTAACCCGGATAGCAATTAACAATAATAATTACCCTACCAACAATCACAAAATAATTAATGTTATGCTTATTATTATGTTTCCACATTATTATGCACAGAAATATTTCAGTAGATTTACAATAAAACTTCATATAACATTTATTTTCATTCACCAAAAAAAAAATGATGTAGTAAATTAACATTAAATGTTATTGTTTCTAAGGGCCGATTTCTTCACCCTCGCCTAACTTTCAAACCAGGTTCACCAGTACGTTTAAACTTAGCTCAAGCCTTAGTGATGGTGAATAAATCGGTCCTAAGAAAAAATCCGGAAAATTGATTTCTTTAATGTTTAGGAATACAGTGAAGACCCGTTTTTATCAGAGCCTTGGTGAATTTAAGCCTGATAAAACGGGGACATTGACAAAATTGGGAGATACATTTTTCTTTTCAATAATCCGAAGTTCGTAAAATATTTGTCTTTAATCCATAGACATAGCCTCATAACCATTTCTGATTTTTTAGTTTAAATTTTCCTTAAGGGAGTCACAGCACAAATTTTAAAAAATAGGGGGGTATTCGGACCTACTTAAGCGAATCACCCTATTAGATAAACAGATGTGAAAAAATTCACCGGCAAAGGTCCTAATTGTTAGTTTGAAACCTCAGCTACATTTTGGTGCCATAAATGGTTCATTTGCACCACTCAATGGCATCGCTAGGCGACGATTTGTAAATCTCTACGTTTTTCCATCCATTTTACAATGTAGGGGTAATTCGGACCTCCCTACGGGGCAATTCAGACCGTCATTTTTCTTTAATTTTTTGCAATGGAATTATGTTTACCTATGAAATATTAATAAGAGACTCCTTAAGAAGCAAAAAAAATTGCTTTACAAAAATTTAATCTAGTAAGTCACAGCTGTCGATTGGCGGCCTATGTATTTTTTTTTTCTGTGGCGTGTGCAATGGTGTGCGCAGCCGCAAGCCGCTTTGCACCACTCAATGACATCGCTAGGCGACGATTTGTAAATCTCTACGTTTTTCCATCCATTTTACAATGTAGGGGTAATTCGGACCTCTCTACGGGGCAATTCAGACCGTCAGTTTTCTTTAATTTTTTGCAATGGAATCATGTTTACCTATGAAATATTAATAAGAGACACTCCTTAAGAAGCAAAAAAAAAATTCTTTACAAAAATTTAATCTAGTAAGTCACAGCTGTCGATTGGCGGCCTATGTATTTTCTTTTCTGTGGCGTGTGCAATGGTGTGCGCAGTCGCAAGCCGCTGAACGGTGGTTGACGGAATAGGGGTCCGAACAGCCCCGTACGCTCATTTCGTAGAGAAATGGTGAGCATCTTGAAAATATCTATGTTTTCACCCAAACAAAAATCATTTCATTAAATAGAAGCCTCAAGCTTTCCAAAGCACTTACTTTTTATTGTTTTCACTTTTATTTATTGCTTTAATCACGGTTGTACCATTAAAATAATTTTTGTTTTGAGGATAGCAAAAAAATGAAACACGTTGTATCTCCTTTCTACAAAGAACGAAGAATCAAATTCAGCACTCAAAATTAATGTTCCGATAGCGGTTCCACGAATATGTACGATAGTCAGAAAGTCTTGCTATTTTCTGAGAAATCGAGGGAATTCGAATTACCCCCACTGTCTTAATAGCCCCGGGTCCCCCTATATAAAAACAATGGGCCCTATTCTCACAGTCACGTCACTTAGTGACTAGAAGGAAATTTTCTTCTAGTCACTAGGTGACGTGACTGTGAGAATAGGGGCTAATATTTTTGCATATTTCGGTTCTCTAGAATAAAAAAAAATGCTCAAAAAAAGATTTACTCGAAATCACTTTGGTTCATCTGATATAGCCCATCAAACTACCAACTGTCAATTTTCATGAGGCTGACAAAATCGGGTCAACAAGCTGACAAAATCGAGGGTAGACAAAATCGGGAGCTGATAAAATCGGGTCTTCAATATATATCCACCCGCTTTTTTATTGTAAAGTCGATTTTACATTGAAGTTTGCTTAGAAACAATAAATTTTTTGTACTTTTCGGTAAATTATTGTAAAATTACTGTACAGTCACAGTGAAAACTGTAGCTTTGTTGCTTTACATTTCTATTCGGGATGAAATGGCATTCTCAGTAATTCAGCTGTAACTCAAACTCTCCGTAGTGTAATTTAAAAACTCGTACAGCATAGACAATTTGAAGGTATGCGACCTTTAAATGTTGACCAGCTCTAGCCGTGAGCTCTGCCGCAATTTCCTGAAACCAAGACCTTAAGGTTGGCATGGTTATCCTGAAGATTCCTGTGTAGCAAAGAATTGCCTGATTAGCCGGTACACGCGGTAATATTTTTATTATACTCTTTCTCACTTTAACAAACGTATTCTATCTTTATTCCAATTTCCTAATAATATCCAACCTTTTTTCGGGCTTCTTCTGCTACTTCATCCCCACTTGGATTCTTCTTTTGTTGTCGATCTTCCATTTTCCTTACGATGGCCTTTGACGTCCGCTGTGCTAGAACCGATGAAGGGGTGGCGATGTTGACATTCGCTGAGAGACACCTTGCTGCGTCAATTTTCACCAAGAATGGTTGTGGCCTTGGTTTTCGGCTAGTTCTCGCAGGCAAGTCGGAATACTCGAAACAAAGGCGTCAGCGCTTGGTAATGATAATGAACCACCAACGGACTACGCGTCTTTCACAGCATATAAGCAAGGTATTTTAATAAAAACTGCGAGGGCTCGTAAACAACATAACGCGAATCGTGGTTTAATCATTTTATGGGGCATTCTTCAAAGCTTATGGGGAACCTATATCCTTCGAGACTTTACCTAATGTCCAATCCAGCAATCAGCCTTTGCAATGATTTGTTGCATGATGCGAGTAGAGCGGGTTGGGTCATTTTCCTTCTGTAAAGTTCATTGCCCCCATTTGTGGTACATAATGCAATGCAAACTACTCAAATTGATCGCCATCCCACCAATGTCTTCGCCTTCCACCACCCTCTATCAATCGATGCCAGCTAGTGGTGCGTTTGAAAGGTATGCTGGGTGGGAGTGGGCATAGCATAGTTGGTAAGTCATTTGCCTTGTACGCAGCCTACCTGGGTTCGATTCCTAACCGCATATAGTTATAGATTTTCTTCATATTTTTATAACCCGAAGAGGCGAATAACCTTAGGGTTAAAACGTTAGTGTGCTTCTCGAGGGTTTATCAACCGTGACTCTCATGGGAGGTCGGTTTACAACAAATACATCAAATATAAACATTTTCTGCTTATGATTTCGAAAAACAAATGTGCGACAATAAAAAACACGATAATCCAAACAAACTTCAAGTATTCCGCCGCTTACAGGTCTATGATTTCCATCATTTATTTACTTGCCTCCTATAAAAATTTCATTCGGATTTTTAGTATTTTGTGGTAACCGCAACTGCCACTTTGGATTTCAAAACGGTGCCAATAGTCAATTTTCGCCTTTTACTAATCACTACCTTTCAATTGACACCCATATTGATGGTGGTTTCAGACGTTTTATGGTAACCGGAATCCGCCATCTTGGATGTCAAAATGGCGCCAGTCGTTAATTTTCGCCCTCTACTAGTCACTACCTTGCAAATGACACCCATATTGATGGTTTTAAGAATTTAAGGGTAATTGGAATCCGCCATCTTGGATTTTAAAATGGCGCCAATCGTGAATTTTCGCATTCTATTAATCAATACCTTTTGTTACGATTTGCTTTACGAACTCTACGCGTACTCACACTTTAACTACGGTTTACGGTACACTTCAACACGAGCATTTGGGTCGTTTTCTGCGGTCTCCAGGAGAATTTCACTTAGTGGACTTTCTTCCCTCAATACGTGGTCTCTGGGCAAATTTATAAAAACAAACTAGCGGACTAAATTAACTCAAGGACATCACATAATTATAGAAAACAGCTCATATAGACAAGACCTTACATTTATTTAAACAGAAAACAAAAATACTTGCGCATAGTAAACTTTTATTCTTAACGTGCAGAAAATCGTTGCGGCCGGGACGAACGTTGGTCGACTTGCTGCTTCTGGCTTTCCGGGGACTGGGCGACGATCGGGAACAGGACCAAGTACAGCTGACAGGGTATTTAGACCGGGTACTTCCGTCGGTCGAGATCCAGTTGTGGCGGCAACTCGGCCGTGTAACGGTGGCCTGCGTTTCCGAAAGATGGTCCGGGAGTGGTACACTGTGCACACAATCTTTTCGCGCGCGTCTTTGCACTATCGAGTGGGGTTTACAGCTGGTTTAATATAAACTTTGCATCAGCCGTCTCCCGTAATGGCGTCATTTGACCACAATGTCGCACTCGCACTTGGGGAAAAGTTTTTCCTAGGCCTTTGCCAGCGGAACACTACACTTTGACCCCACTCGATTGATCCGGCCAGAAATTAACAATCCTGTAGTGATTCTGGCGGATCGTGCTTCGGATCTTTCAGATCCCACTACAATTTACCGTATCACTAGTGAAACGCACTATCCCAGTATCACGAAGGGACTACGCTGCCGCGGGTCATCACTCCTCGGACCGAACTTTCTTAATTGATCCCGTTTTCGGCGCGGGAAGCCCTTTTTATTTCCCCGCGCCCCCGGAAACCATCTCCACTCACGACGATCGATGACCTCTTCTTGTATATAGCGTAGCAGAAAAAAACATTGTTTACAAACGTGTATGGGTTGGTGCCCCGATAAAAAGTTTAACTGAATTTTTAGATCGGATTGGTTGCATGCATAACCTTTACATTGTATAATTTTACTTTTCACCAAATAAACAAATGAACAAAAATGTAAATAAACTCTCTGACACATAATATAAACAATGGAGTAAATAAATAGTGTAAATAAATAAATATGGAATAAATAAATAAATAAATAACAAGCAAATAAATAAATAAATAACCAGTAAATAAATAAATAAATAACAAGTAAATAAATAAATAAATAAATAAATAAATAAATAAACAAGTAACTACATAAATGAATAAATACTGACGGGCACCAACCGAAGACTACTAAACATGAAATAAACATCCTTCAAACATGTAAACACGGAAGCTATGACATTTATTTCACATTTAGACATTTACTGACAATATTTACAAATATAACAAAATTTTCAAGGGGTCTATATCAAGCTGGCCCAGCGACCACGGATTTATTGTGACCAAAAAAAACACAGGTCACAATCTTCCCGGAGTCGGGGTAAAAAAAAACGAAGTGTTTTTTTTTCATCCTGTACTGCCGACGTTGAATGCGACTACTTCTTCTCCAATGTCAGTTTTAACTCGTAAAATGATTTTTCCAAAGGCCAGAGGATCTCTTTCCTACGAGTTACGCGACTTTAGAGGAGTGAGCCTGTCCACTCTCTGTCACGGACAATATGCAGGGATAAAGGTCAAAATCGGAAAAAATAGTGCCTTCAATCAAACATTAAACGTCCTGCCAAGTGTCAATATCGCGATTTTTTGTTGCGTCAGATTAAAGGTTTCAGCCATCATCACAAGCGTTGAACGAAATCACAAACTAGTTTATCCTGTCAAGACAGTTTTGCCTATAATTAATACAATCCACAGTGTTTACTTTGAGTACGGAGATCAGATCAACTTGTTCATCTCCGCCTATCCATTTACTGTCTCAAGTACCTACTCGGACCACAGAATTTTCACACACTTTTTCATTCATTCTATGCCTTTCATTCTCCCCCACAATCACTCAAATCCTCGTACACACTCTCACACACTCTACTTTTATTAACCTATTCACAGTACAACTAAATCTAGGGCGCCCTATAACTAATAATCAACTGTAACTCTCACACGAGAGTCAGCGATTTGAGTAAAATCGAATGAGTAACTCGAAACGGTATTTTCCAAAATCCAACCGGTTCACGATTGCAATTTTTCACTAGAAAATACCCAGAGTTGACTCATTCGAACTAAGCGTAATAATATCGCACAGATCTACGCACACATACTTCAACATGTATGCTGCTATCTGTCAAAACTGGATCAAGTACGTCGCAAGGCAATGATGACGAATTTGATGATAAGACAAAAACATAACAAAGACAATTAAGGTAGACACGGACTGTTTGGTGCTGGCGATTTTGGACCGTTTTCTTGGCAAGTATATCGTTAATGATGATTTTTTCTTTACTTTTAGGCATGTTGATAATTGACGATGGAAAATAATTCAAGGAAAGCACAACTAATTATGAGGAACACAGAGCTGGTGGAATCAAATGGAAAACAGCAGTCGGAAGCTGTTAAATTTTTATGATTCGGTGAAAATAAAGTGTGTCTCCCGTTTTTCGATTGCAGCCGGCGTTCGGAAAAAAGATTTCAGTGACTAGTGGTTGAAAGTTATCCCGGTTTAAGGTGAGCCGCTGGCCATATACCGAGGCTTTTCCCGTGAAGGTCCTCCAGTTCGTAGGAGGAGGATCCAATTCTTGTTTTGATCCGGCAAGGGAGAAACTGTCGGCCGTATTTCGCGTTATACGCTTCGCTTGCATTGGATTGCTTCATGTTTCTTCTGTAAACAAGTTGCCCTTGCACAAACGATTTCGCGAAATTGCGGTGACGCAGGTTATATCGGTGACGTGATGATTCGTGTGCCTTTTGAAGATTATGGCTTACCAGATCGTAGATGCTGCTGAACATCTGTTTTCGACGATCGGCTTGTTGCTCTGGGGTAAGTGACTCATCGTGACGGGCTAGTTTATGGTCCGTGCCGTGCTCGGACAATTCGTGACCGTGCGTGATAAAGTATGGTGTACAGCCTGTCGAAGAGTGGACACTAGTATTTAGAATCACTTCGATTTCTGGCAGCCGCGTATCCCAGAGCCGCTGATCGTCTTTAACATATGTTCGGATAGCAGCATTAATGGTTCGGTTTACTCTCTCTACCGGATTCGCTTGCGAATGGTATCGAGAGTTTAACCAATGCGAAATCTTGAAACGGTCCAGTAGCTCTTTGAATTCCTTCGAAAGGAAACTACTGCCGTTGTCGCTTATAACGATTTCGGGGACAGAATTTCGGTGAAACCACTGTTCTCGCATGACAGTGCATAAAGAGGAACTACTGATTTTCTTCATAGGATGAATCATAACCCATTTGGAGAAGTAGTCAGAAATCACCAAAATGTGCTGATTTCCTCGACGACTGCGGGGAAGTGGGCCGATGAAATCCACTGAAATTATCTGCCATGGGCGAGTGGCGAGTTTCATGTTGCCCATGGGGGGGTTAACTGGAACTGATGCTGCTTTCACCTCCTTGCAGATTCCACATTTCTGTACATACTGCCGAATTTCTGAAGCCATTTTTGGCCAGTAGTACCGTTGACGGATTCGAGCAAGGGTTTTCTCCTGTCCCGGATGAAAGCAGTCATCATGGCACTGTTGAAGAATCTTGGGGATCTCATCAGCCGTCGGTATCGATTTCCACTCGAAACGTTGGTCGTGCGAACAGTCTGGTACCGAAATGAATTTGTACAGTCGTCCGTCCTCGACCTTGAAGTCGACGTAACGGTCCGGTTCGCCAAGAACCTTTTGGATAGTGGAATGATACCAGGATGACGCAGACGAATCGTGGACTGCAGCTACGCTTCTAGAAAGCGCGTCTGGAACAACATTGTCTTTGCCTTTACGGTGTTTGACGGACATGTCATACTGCTGTAGATTCAGCGACCACCGACTGCACCGAGATCCCACCTTCCATTTTGTGTTTAGAATGTGAGTCAGTGCAGACGAGTCGGTGATGAGCGTGAAGTGATAACCTTCGATGTACCCGCGAAAAGCATCAATAGCTAACATCGCCGCCAAGGCTTCTTTTTCAGCCGCGTGGTAGTTTTTCTGGGGAGTCGTTAACTTGTGCGAGTAATAAGATTTGACGCGCTCTTGGCCGTCCTGTTCCTGGGTTAACACTCCCGCAACGGCAACGTCACTAGCGTCGGTCTGTACCGTAAACTCTCGCGAAAAGTCAGGACTTCCCAGAATAGGCGACGAGATCAGACGTTCTTTGATATCGCAGAAGGCAGCTTCAGCGGCATCGTTCCACTGGATCATCTTGGACTTCGTCTGAAGAAGATTTGACAAGGCGGCTGTTGCTCCGCTGAAGTCCGGTATGAACCTCCGATAATAATTCGCCATTCCTAGGAACCTTCTGAGCTTGGTTATCGTATTTGGTCGTTCGTACTCGACAATTGGCCGGATTTTGTCGGGATTTGCTCGCAATCCGTCTGAACTCAGAAGATATCCCAGGAAGGGAATCTCGGATACCCCGAATCGTGATTTGTCCAAGTTAATGCTGAGGTTGGCAGTCCTGAGCCGATTCGCAACTTCTTGCAAAAGTTGCATATGCTGCTCGAACGTTTCGGTTACAATGACGATATCGTCAAGGTAAACGAAAACGTACGGCTCTAGCGCTCCATGACCGAGAACGGTGTCCATCAGTCTGGCTAACGTTGCTGGACTGTTTATTAACCCGAACGGCATGCGGGTGTATTGAAATAGACCCTTTCCCTGCACACTGAACGCCGTATACTTCCGCGAGCTCGCTTCGAGAGGCACCTGCAGAAAGGCTTCTGACAGGTCAATCGTAGAGAGGTACTTCGCTTTTGGCAACTGACCGAGTATCCGACCGGGGTGTGGCAAGGGATAGGCGTCCCGCACTGTCCGTTCGTTTATCTTCCTCGCATCTAAACAGAGCCGAACTTTGTTGGGTTTAATCACTGGGACACAGTTCAAGGACCAGGAAGAATTGCTTCTTTCCAAGATCCCCTTATCTAGCAATCTCTGGAGCTCGATTGCTACCAGCCCTTGTGTTTTAGGTGACATGACATACGGAAACTGGCGGACTGGAGGCTTATCTCTCCACTCCTCTTTCAGCACGATACGGTGCTGTGCGCCAGTGGTCAGTGTCAACTCTCCGTCACCAGCCGCTAGAAACATCGACTTGATTCGCTCAACCTTCAGTCTTTCTTCCTCGGTTAGAGTCGAGTCTGGCTGAGATTGGTCGATCTGAGCAACGTTTCCGTTCTCTAGTGATGGCATCGTCGGTTGTATTTGGAACTTTCTCCAAAAGTCCATACCGCAAATACACGGAATTGAAAGATTCGCGACAACCAATGTAGGGACAATTCGAATACGCCCTTGAAAAAGAAAGGGTAACTGTGCTTGACCTTTGATCTCAAGAGGGTCACCGCTGGCCGAGCGGAGCGCTACATTCCTCGACAGGCGGTTTAACCTTTTGGTTTTCAACTGGGAGAAAAACTTCTCGCTTACGAGAGTGTGGTTACTTCCACTATCAAGGAGGGCTCGTATCGCCATCCCGTAAACTTTTACAGGAGCGTAGGGTCGATTATCGTTGGGGAATGGGTAAACAATTTGACATACATCGACGGACCTTTCGTACAAATTCGAGGCTGCGGGCTCCCAGAAAGGTGGAGGACTCCGCCAGCTAGACTGTGAAACATTTACGCGTTCGGGGGTTGCGGACGGCGATTTTCGTTCGCTCGAGATCCGTTTTTTAGACAAAACGGGCAGAAATTGGTAGGGAATCCACGAAGGCCACAGTTCGCGCAAAGAATAGCACGCTGCTTGTCACACATTGCCATGTGATGGCCAACCCTACCGCAATTGAAGCAGGTGTTTATCGGTGGAGGGTTATGTCGGTTTATAACCTCCTCTAGGGTAAGTTGGGGACGAGCTGAGGTAGCAGACGGTCCTGCTTGTGGCTGGTTTGAAGTATGCGACGATCCTGAAGGTGGGTGGGAATTCGAAAATCTCTGGTTGTTTTGAACAGAAGACGGACCTGATCGATTCGAAGAATCTTGAGTATAGGACTGGGTATTATTATTCCTATTTTGGTTGTGATGTTGCGAAACTGCTGCTGTAGTTCTGTCGGACACTTGTGGCTGAGATTGTAACTGGTTATTCTTTTCCTTCTTCTTTCCTTTCTTCTCTTGTACTTCAACGGTATTCACCGTCTTCTCGGTCCCGAAAACTTTGTTGTAGGCCGAGAAGTTCAACGAATCTAACTTCTGTCCCGAGGCCACAAGTGTCTGCAAATCTACAATCGGAATGAACGCTAACTGTCGCTTATAGTCAACGCGCATATTCTGCTGTAAGATTTGGATTTTTTCGTAATCTGGAATCTGTTCGCTCATACTGCGAAACAGTTTTTCCATTTCGAAATAAAATTCGTGGAAAGACTCGTGTTTCTGCTGACGTCGCTGATAGATTTTCATCTTTATAAGCGCGTCCAAATCAGGATGCATGTATGTACGTCTAAGTTCGAACACCAAGTGTTGCCAGTTCAGAAGCCTGTTCGTGGACCTTTGAGTCATGTACCACTTTAGGGCTGACCCGGTGAATAAGTGTATGGCTGATTCGAACAACTCTCTTTCTGAAATCTGCTCAGCATGACTCAGTGCTTGGACGAGCTCTAGAAACTCGTTAAGCTTTAGACCTTGATCATCTCCACTGTACTTTCCAATGTTCCATTTTGAAACAGGCAAAGTGTGTCGATGATGATACGGAACTGAGTACTGATTATGAAAAATTGGGTTTTGTATTGATGTTGGATTATGGACTGACTGCGAATATTGCGGTGCAGTTTGGTACTGTGGGTATCGAATTCTATCCGGTAATGGTTCTGGTCCCAAATTTCTATTGGAAGTTTGTGAGAAAATGGGAAAATCTGAATTATGAAGAGAATGATGGATAGGGTTATTTGTATTTTGTTGATTTCTGTAACTAGTTATTTGCGAAGGGATGTGAGGGTACAATGGAGAATTAAACGAATTTGAATTTTGAAAATTGGAACGGGGTAGATCAGGGTCAGAAAGAGTTTGTGTACCTACATTCTTTCCTTCTTTGATTTTTTTAAGTTCGGCTTCTAAATCGAATATTCTGGCTTGTAGAGAATGGATCCACTCCAGATCCTCCATACTAAGAAAGGACCTTCGGGGTCTCGGTACTGGTTCATCATTTTGACCTTCCGAATCGCTAACTGTATCATACGGGTTTGAAGGGATAACAACACCATTATTTTCATCGGTTCCTGCGGTTCCCGGAACCAATGCTTCCGATTTATTTTGCAATCCCTCTACCATCTTCACTAAATCCACCAGCATATTCTGTAGATTACTGTGTAAGTTTGGTGATCCTCGCGAATTAGTCAGGATTACAGAGACACGCTTACCAATGTGCAATAAACGTGCCAAAGATTGGTTTTTGATTGCCTCCTCATAACTATTTTCCAACATTTGCCTAATTTCCGAAAATTTATCAACACATATTGCCATTTCCCTACCCTCATCGCCTTTAACTCTGTAAGTAGCATCTACTTGACCTTCTTTTTCCAACTTCAGTGTGTCTCGGACCCATTTCCGCTTTCGTGACAAACTGAGATCTCCGGTCAACACAACAGAACGAGACACCAATTCATGGTCGAGCTCGTCATCTTGCAAATAATCAACCCTCATCCCATAATACCACTCATCAATCATTGCACTTGCTTGATCAAAAGTAATTCGACTTGTAGCCATTTTCGTTCAATATACTGATTTGACGAAAAAAAATTTACATTAAAAAATTACACTACCAACAATATGACACTTCACCCTATACTGAAAATATTACAACATTAATTTACATATCAACAAACAACAATTTACATGATACATAACAAATATGAATTGGTGGCGACAATTCACTGGTCTACCGTACCCGTTTCAACACTGTTTTCGCATTTTGTTTTGATCACTTGAAGACAATTTCTACCTAGCTTTCTACTTTGTGACTCCGTTCTGTTACTGTGAGCGATGGTGCTATTGTACAGTTTATCATCACTCGCAAAAATCGGAAAATTCACTAGCACTCTTTTCAATGAAATAATTTTGTCACTTATCACTCCGATGACTTCGCGATAATTGAAGTTGACTGAAATTTCTCCGGGAGACCGTTCGAAAAGGGGATTTACTTTTGGTCTAGAAAGCAAATCACCTTTTCTTGATTTTGCGTTGGGCGCCAATTGTTACGATTTGCTTTACGAACTCTACGCGTACTCACACTTTAACTACGGTTTACGGTACACTTCAACACGAGCATTTGGGTCGTTTTCTGCGGTCTCCAGGAGAATTTCACTTAGTGGACTTTCTTCCCTCAATACGTGGTCTCTGGGCAAATTTATAAAAACAAACTAGCGGACTAAATTAACTCAAGGACATCACATAATTATAGAAAACAGCTCATATAGACAAGACCTTACATTTATTTAAACAGAAAACAAAAATACTTGCGCATAGTAAACTTTTATTCTTAACGTGCAGAAAATCGTTGCGGCCGGGACGAACGTTGGTCGACTTGCTGCTTCTGGCTTTCCGGGGACTGGGCGACGATCGGGAACAGGACCAAGTACAGCTGACAGGGTATTTAGACCGGGTACTTCCGTCGGTCGAGATCCAGTTGTGGCGGCAACTCGGCCGTGTAACGGTGGCCTGCGTTTCCGAAAGATGGTCCGGGAGTGGTACACTGTGCACACAATCTTTTCGCGCGCGTCTTTGCACTATCGAGTGGGGTTTACAGCTGGTTTAATATAAACTTTGCATCAGCCGTCTCCCGTAATGGCGTCATTTGACCACAATGTCGCACTCGCACTTGGGGAAAAGTTTTTCCTAGGCCTTTGCCAGCGGAACACTACACTTTGACCCCACTCGATTGATCCGGCCAGAAATTAACAATCCTGTAGTGATTCTGGCGGATCGTGCTTCGGATCTTTCAGATCCCACTACAATTTACCGTATCACTAGTGAAACGCACTATCCCAGTATCACGAAGGGACTACGCTGCCGCGGGTCATCACTCCTCGGACCGAACTTTCTTAATTGATCCCGTTTTCGGCGCGGGAAGCCCTTTTTATTTCCCCGCGCCCCCGGAAACCATCTCCACTCACGACGATCGATGACCTCTTCTTGTATATAGCGTAGCAGAAAAAAACATTGTTTACAAACGTGTATGGGTTGGTGCCCCGATAAAAAGTTTAACTGAATTTTTAGATCGGATTGGTTGCATGCATAACCTTTACATTGTATAATTTTACTTTTCACCAAATAAACAAATGAACAAAAATGTAAATAAACTCTCTGACACATAATATAAACAATGGAGTAAATAAATAGTGTAAATAAATAAATATGGAATAAATAAATAAATAAATAACAAGCAAATAAATAAATAAATAACCAGTAAATAAATAAATAAATAACAAGTAAATAAATAAATAAATAAATAAATAAATAAATAAACAAGTAACTACATAAATGAATAAATACTGACGGGCACCAACCGAAGACTACTAAACATGAAATAAACATCCTTCAAACATGTAAACACGGAAGCTATGACATTTATTTCACATTTAGACATTTACTGACAATATTTACAAATATAACAAAATTTTCAAGGGGTCTATATCAAGCTGGCCCAGCGACCACGGATTTATTGTGACCAAAAAAAACACAGGTCACACTTTCAAATGACACCCATATTGATGGTGGTTTTAAGTGTTTTATGGTAACCGGAAGCCGCCATCTTGGACTTCAAAATGGCGCCAATCGTCAATTTTCGCATTCTACTAATTAATACCTTTCAAATGACACTCATATTGATAGTGGTTTAAGACGTTTTATGGTAACCGGATGCCGCCATTTTGGATTTCAAAACTCCTCCAATCGTCAATTTTCGCATTCTACTAATCAATACCTTTCAAATGACACCCATATTGATGGTGGTTTTAAGTGTTTTGTGGTAACCGGAAGCCGCCATCTTAGATTTCAAAAGGGCGCCAATCGTCAATTTTCGCATTCTACTAGTCAATACCTTTCAAATGACACCAATATTGATGGTGGTTTTAAGTGTATTATGGTACAGTAATGTTTCGATTATATCACTATGCGTTTATATCAATATCACGGTTTTATCTCGATTATATCACGCTTTTTGAAAAACAGATAAGGCACACTACGGTTTGATCCAATTAAGCCACATGTTGTGTCATGGCACTTTTAGGATTTTTTTACAATTGATTTGCTTATTTACATATAGGGTAATGAGCCTATTATTAGGTTTTCGTTAAGGGTTTATATATGATGAGGTCGGTCAAAAAGTCAAACTTTTTTATTCTTTTATCTTAAAGTATAGATTCTTAAGAAAGTATCTGAAATTTTTATAGAGGTATACTGCCAATGATCGCATATCAGTCCCATAAAGATAGGAAATCCCATAGAAAACGGGACAAATATGCGATCATGAGCAGTATAAGTAGTAGAAGCAAAGTTATAGCGCTGTTTATCTTGTTCCTTTAAGTGAAGACAGGGCGTGGCGCGAAACTTTAAACGTGAATAATCTCAACATCATGTTTTACCAAGACGTTGTTGCAATGACTAGGATTGCCGAAATATTCTTCGACCGATTTCAATTTTAGTTTTAAATTCTTCGTAACTTATTTGCCGTGTCCTTAAGGGACCGTCTGGAGGGACCGTTTGGTGTAACAGGTAAACAAATCGACTTCTTTTTTAAATTGTTAGTTATCCGCAAGAAAATCTAACAAAATAATGAGAAAACAAATTACGCAAGATATGGTAGGTATGCCTAGATATGCATTTTCTCTTGAATCGATGTGAATTCTTTTCTTTTGAAAGGGCAACATCAACAATTGGTGATGGGACTATTTCTATGGATGTTGAAACAACGAGAACTGAATCGTAATCTCTTCGAATACACTGATTTTAATAGTCAAGATATTTGTCCAAAACCTTAATGTGGCAGATCCCTTTAAGCTTCGTTTTGGGTGGTTCAACTATTTTAAGAAATGGTATGTGCTACGTAAGGTGAAGCTGTGTGGGGAAAAATTATCCACTGATGCCATACAGTTTTACCCAATGCGTTGAACAAAGATGGCAGACGCTGCCAACGGCTTCAAATGGGTAGCGTGATTATAGAAGCATGGCAAAAATAGGCCCATTACCCTACTATGATTTATTCTTTTGACTAACTTGACCTTTTCATTACTTTTTGTTCATAGAAATACATGGATTAATGCTTGAATGTAATTTTTTGGTTTGTTTTGAATATATCACGCTTCAAATATATCACGCTAAAATACAGACCGACCGTGATATAATCGAAACATTACTGTAACCGGAAGCCGCCAACTTGGATTTCAAAATGGCACCAATCGTCAATTTTCGCATACTACTAATCAATACCTTTCAAATGACACCCATATTGATGGTAGCTTTAAGTGTTTTATGGTAACCGGAAGCCGCCATCTTGGCTTTCAAAATGGCGCCAATCGTCAATTTTCGCATTCTACTAATCAATACCTTTCAAATGACACTCATAATGATAGTGGTTTAAGACGTTTTAGGGTAACCGGAAGCCGCCATTTTGAATTTCAAAATGGCGCCAATCGTCAATTTTCGCCCTCTACTAGTCACTACCTTTCAAATGACATCAGGTATGGGAAAAATACATTCGAAATTCACTCCACTGCATTGATCTTCTGATACATCTCATGCTTCCAATTGCTGTGTTTGTCTCACGAAGTGAACGCCAGGAAGTATACACTGAGCATGCCGCAAAGCTCATTCGCGAAAGCAGCTGTGCGGCACTCAATTGACTGCCGTTCATTCTAAGTCGGAGAGCCTCTCATTCTCTCAATATTTTCTAAGAATAATGTTTGGGTGTGAGTGAATCAGATTGGAATATTATTATTTTGGTTTGCGAGCCACTTGATGAGTCTCATCTTGATCAATCATCATATTCAATTATTGAATCGTTCAATCGGTTCTCTATCCTTTGTAGAGGTAATACATGGAAATATATATGGCTAGAAGTGCAAAGGTAAAATAGCTCAAGAGAAAGGATGCGCAAGCTTATCGTTTAACGGCTAGCGTGATCTACTAGTTACTGACTTTATTTCTTATGTATCATGTTGAAGTGCTTTTACCATTTGTGTATTTATTAATCTGTATCTGTCTTTTGCACAGTTGAAATATTATCGTTACAGTTACAAACTGGAAAATGTAACCAGCGACAGTTGTTTTTCTCTTGTTCAATGCAAATTCACGACGTCGGGCGTAGTGTGCATTCTAGCGCATCATTATACGAAAAATTCGCACTACTTCCGACGTGATTCTATTGTTCAAAACCAGAGAAAATATGATTGTGGCTGGCTGGATTTTCCAGTTTTCAACTGCAACCACAACATTTCTTTTGATATCATGACGCACATGAAATTCAAGGTTATAACATCCAAAAATAGTGTACGAGGCATTATAACGACCAAGGGGTAAATTTAAACAAATAAATGCATCAAAACATCTAAAATCATCCCAACGGAACACCTGTAAGTACTATTTAATCCTAGTCAAACCAGCCACAACCGATAATGAGCCGTGATTGTTTGTTTGATTTGATCCGAAATTCTGACAGAAACCTCAAACCAGCTCAAATTCTGAATGGGAATGAAACCATCTTTTTCGGCAACTACCGATCGAGCCAACCCCATATAAGGTGTTTATACGCGATTAAAGAGTTTAAGCAGAAAATCGAATGATGCCATATTAAAATCCTAGAGGGCGAATATCTTTCGAAATTATATTTTTGATACGAGTTTAGCGACTAGTTGCCAGCAATAGATATCTGACGTCAATTAAAATGCCATCTGCTGAGAAAATTATTTTTGCCCCACCATATTTTTTTAACAGGCTTTAGAATAAATGCCGGAAACTACTGAACGCTGCAGCGCGCTGTACTGATTTAATGATTATTTAATTTGTAATATCTATCTGATACGACTTTGGACAATCTAATAAGTCAAAAAGGTTGCGATTCGATTATTTTCGATTTATTATTATATTGTGTAAGGGATCATATATTTCCGTGCAAAAACATCGTTCTATTGACTAAATTTTCAATTGCGAAATGAAATGTTTTTCTTCCATATTTTAAAATTTACAATAAGTATTATCTAGCAGAATCTCAACATGATAATGCACTCCATCTATTAATTGTTGCCGAAAATTAAAAAAACTAGCTATGCATTTACCAGATTTAGCATTTCCGATAAAGCACAACAACGAAACGTCAAATTTCTGACAGCCATGAAAATGCTCGGTTTGTAATATTACCATGACTGAGAAACAGTTCGTTTCTGATTCGGCCAGCGGTTCTAATTGTACTGTGTCTTGCTGAGTCTGTCCAGCAAATGAAAACAACGTCAAAAAGATTATTTCAAAACCCACTCGTGAAGCTTGTTCCAAAAACAAAGAAAATTAAAAGGGCTTGAAATAATATTGATATCCGGCATTATTCTGATGAGCTAGTTATGAAAAAAAATGTTCAACATACGTATTCTTGGAGTCAATACGTTTTTATGTACAACGTATCCAACACTTAAAACTATTTAGTGTAGCTCTGTATACAAATCAATACAATCTTTACAATAGCTGCAAACAAACTATAATTTCGTTAATTACTCTTAATATACTATAATATACTTGTGCGATTGCTACTACAAAGGGAGAGGATATTACGCTCTACAGCGGTATAATGAATTTGTTTATAAACAACGCGATGTCTTTCAAAAGAGTTAATTTTAAATTTCACAATATATATCGCTTTCCAAATGCGACGCTACTATCTCAAATCATTCCCAAAAGCGACGTCGAGTCCTCACCTGTGAAGCAACGATTATTATAGAAGTCATATGTGAAATAGTATTCAAACTGTGTTATATTTTCATGTAACTCTTCGGCTTATAATCACCTAAAGGCTTCCAAGCCGAACAAGAAGTTTAAAGAAAAATCTAATTCCTACAGCTCTACGTAAGCCATATATACAGCGCCTCATGCTTATTATTGGAATTACATCTGAATGACTCAACAAATGCATTCGATGAGTCAGCGAAATTTGGTTCATCTAGAATGAATTCCTGCCTGTTCGCTGACGTTCGGTTCGTTACTAGTATTTTTTCAACCACTCACTCACATAGTGTATTCGCTGACCGTTCGGATTGCACATACATGGTGGTGGAGAGAGGATTCATCGCATTCTCTCGTGGTTCGTTGCTCCATACTCACTATGCTGATTATGTGCGGCTGAACCAAGGATGAATGGCTATCAGATGGAATCAAACGAATGAGTGAATTTTCCCATGCCTGAATGATTCATATTGATGGTAGTTTTAAGTGTATTATGGTAACCGGAACCCGCCATCTTGGATTTCAAAATGGCACCAATCGTCAATTTTCGCATTCTACTAATTAATACCTTTGAAATGACACCCATATTGATGGTGGTTTTAAGTGTTTTATGGTAACCGGAAGCCGCCATCTTGGATTTCAAAATGGCGCCAATCATCAATTTTCGCCATTCAAAAACTTCCCAGCTGCCATTGGCCAAAAGAAAAAGTTACCCGAAAATTCTAAAAAAAATCTAAAAATAAACGCAACACTTTTTGGTTCTGGTCACCTAAATTTTTTAGGCGAGAATTTAGTCACTTTTTTTCCTTCTCACGGTGACCGTCGTCACTCAAAATGACTCTGTGAATCGCTCTGCCAGGTGACTTCTGTCACCTTGGGTGACTATAGTCACCTAGGTGACTGCGGTGATCGCTTTTTTCGCTCTCACCTCACCCAACTAGGTGAGGTGACGGTGAGAATAGGGCCCTTAATACGAAATACGTGCTCGAATTTCCGATCAGATAGTGCAAAAATATTGCGATTTCGATCAGTAGAACGGAAGATATTCGCATTTCAAACCAGGGAAAATTTCTCAACTGAAATTTTTGAAACGGGACCCCATATTGAAACGTTAGAAGTATTAAGTAACGTAACGTACTTCCAAAAGAAACAAGACCTCGAATTCCATAATAGAAAAAAAGAACCCGACCCGATTTTCGAAATAGGTGAACCTGCTTACATAGCCCGCCAAGGAGTAAAGAGCAAGACAAAGGCTAAGTATAAACAATACCGGATTGAGCAGGACAACACCAACACGTTTCTGGACAATCAAGGAAAGAAGATCCACAAAACTAAAATCAGAAGGCGAAGAAGATAATTACCGCTAACAAACCTTATCTCTTTCAGCAAATATATGTTTTATGCAAAACTTAACGCTATCTCTCATTCCAGATTGCTCCAAAAAGCCATAGCAGACGTCAACATTATGGACTTATCCAGGTATAACAAACTAATAGCATTTCGGGAAAGGGAAGCGAAAATCGTAACTTCACAACATTTCCATCTTCACATCATGGATCTGGACAAATTTGAAGCCAGCTTCTTGAATATGCAATACACAATCAACCTATTTCAACGACGAAACATAACGAGACAACTACAAGAACGACTAGACTTTCGAACTAAACAACTTTCGAATATTTACTATCGACTCAGACCTATTCGAAGACCAAAACGAGAACTTCTAAATCCTCCCGGATCGCTGATTAAATCAGTAACCGGAAACCACAAGCGAAAGAACCAAGGCCAATACGTTAATAGACGGAAACAATCGACAAATAAGAATCAGCTAACAATTCCAATCCACCATTAACGAAGTAATTAAACATGTTAACACGTACCAAATAGAGACCGTATGAAAAATATCTAATTTAGCAGACAACCATAACAATCAAAACGAATACCATCTGAAAATAGTAGTTCATGATTTATTCTTTTGCATGGATTTACTCAACCATCAATTAGAAAACATTTTTGAAATAGTTCAGCTTTCCAGGATAGGGATCATACCAAAAACAATACTTAATAACAATGAGACAAATGTTGTAGTAGATAAATTAAAAGAACAAAGCGTTTCAATTAATAACATACACGATATATACGAGTTCTTAGGAATAGAAACGTACTACGAAAAATCACAAATTATTTTCATCATAAAAATCCCAATATTTTTGTCAGGTTACTTTGAACACATTAAATTCGTAACACTACCAAATAAAAGTAAAATTATATCGGCACCATTTAGGCACCAGCTATTTCAAGTAAATCAATGACGTTAGGCACAACGACCCATGTCAAATTATTGAGCAGTATAGGATTTGCAAAATTCAGGAGCTTACTAACTTGATAAGCGACGGCTGCATTGAAAACGCTCTAAGAGGCATCACCGCATCCTCCCCGTACATAGAACAACAAGACGCAATGGACATCAAACCAATCGACGGGCATACACTCATCATAAGAAATGCAGTTCAACCAGTTCTACTAGATTCGAGCTGTAATGTGAAAACCCGACGGATCACCGGCACTTTACTGTTGAGCTATCGCAATTGCTCTGTCTCGATAGACGGCCTGATAGAACAAATATGGACCAGCACGAAATAGAAATAATACCTACCATTGGAGTGGACTTCAAAGCAACAAGCATATCGGACCAACCAGATCTACACAAAGTCAACCTGTTGAGAAACCAGAACCGAAACCACATAAACAAATTAAGAGGAGACCATACAGCTCTCCAACACGTCGACAAGTTTTTTATTGCTATTTGCAGTGGTGATTATCGGATTAATAATCTGGATTTCAAGAAAATTCACCGACCAAAAAGCAAAGGTAAATATCCAAGATAATACCCACATTGTTTTGGCCTCCCTCTCCACACAACAAGTAAAGTCCAAGATTCGGGACGAATCTTCCATAGGGAGAGAGCAATTATCATCTGAATCTCCAACCCTTCCAAACGATAACCACATGGCACCAAAACCTCAGCTATGCTTCGCATTTTAAGTTAAAGTATGTCATAAACAGCCGCTGTGCTTCAGACAGCATATTGCGCCATCATCAGTTCGTGTGCCCCAATTCGATCGATCCATCGGAGCCGACCGATCAACCACACCGGATGACAGTCATAAAACGTTCAGACGAGGTGATATTGCGACCCGACAGGATGAGGTACAATTATCGAGCATACCGCCCCGAAGACGACAGACACCATTGCACACCGCCTTCCAGTACGGTGTTTACATAGGTCCCTTCTATCCGAAACGTGATCGGAAATCCAGAGACAGGACATCCCCGCAGCGCACACATCGCTGACGACGGTACCTGCACCTTATCGGAGCATAGAATGTAAGAAGTGTTAGGTGATAAGTAAAAGAGATAGCTCTTAAGAATTCATTCTTTTCCTGTAGGTTGAGGAAAACAGAACAAAGATTTTACTTATCTTTTTTAAAGAGTTGTGAAACCCACCAACAACTATTATTTA
>NC_080670.1:93400900-93500446 GCF_030247195.1 Topomyia yanbarensis | reverse complement strand
TAAATGTAGAATGTAATTTCCCGTTAGTGTTCTGCCATGTGGACCACAAGTTGAATTTATGGTCAACTGTTTTCCGTTATTTATTAGGATTTTGTTTCCTGGCAGAGTTTGTACTTCAGTACGATTGCTTTACAATGACTTTCTGATCCCATGATTATTGGGAGTACACAAGTATCAGAAAATGGTTTAGTTTCTTGTAGCTGTTGTACAACTTTTTCCGGGTGGCTTGTGGTAAATAGTTTCTTATTTGATTTAATTATATAATTTTTTTTTTTCAATTTGTTTATTTGATAAGGCACGTATGCGTTAGCTTAAAGGTGCCATTTTTTCATTGTTTTACATTTTGAATTTCTTAAAACTAGGGGGTTACACATTTCAATATTATTTTGTTTTATATAATGAAACTAAAAAAAAAAAAACTTTACAGCTAACTTATACATATAAAAGAGGGTATAATATAATATTCGTAAGATTTGGGGGACGGGTCATTTTGTGTGTTCTTTGTATAGTAATTCACTTTATGATTTTTAGAAGGGAGATTGTAGGAGAAATTAATTATTAACTAAGCGGAACATTTTACAAGCTTATTAACTAGAGATAACTAGAAAGAGTGGTTCAAGATTAAGGGGAATTAATTAGGGCTATTTTAAAGTAGTGGTACTGTTGTGCATTTCTTAACGAGATTAAATATTGTTCAACTAAAACTAGAAGATAGGGGGGCACATAAATTTTGGGAAGATATTCAAGGGGAGAAGGGGGTGAAGTCATACATCTGTGTATCAGAGACATGGGAGGGTGGGTGGACAAGGCTGAAGGGGGGGGGGGGGGGGTGAGATATAAACTTTCAGTTTCCGGCATCAGGAATTAACGGCCAGGATTACAGATTCAAACGGATTGATCAACTAACACTAGAAGATAGGGGGGCACATAAGTTTTGGGAAGATATTCAAGGGGAGGAGGGGTGAAGTCATACATCTGTGTATCAGAGACATGGGAGAGAGGGTGGACAAGGCTAAACGGGGGGGGTGGGGATATAAACTTTCAGTTTCCGGCATCAGGAATCAACGGCCAGGATTACAGATTCGAACGGATGTATCAAGTATTGGGACGCCGGGCGGTTTTCCTCGAGCCGGCAGGGGTTCCTCCAGACGATTTCGTAGTACGGCTCAAATACGGATCGGAAACACACCGCGTTGCGCGTGTGATATTGTACTGTAGATCTCGTGTTGTTGGTTCATTCCACAGATGTTTTGTCTCGTCTTGGAGTCGTATCAAACCATCGTTGGGGTATGGTAGGCGGAAGAGGGCACTTCTGGGAATGATAAGAGAAAAGATAGGGGCATTTAAATTTGGATATTGATGGTTTTGAGGAACGTGTATATAAGGGACATGCAGAGAATATCGCGGCTTGCTAGTACATCTCGAACCGGGACATTGGGTGATCTTCCTCGGGCCCGAAGGGAATCGAATAGTTGAGATCTGACAGAACAGTACTCGGCGCATGCCCAGACAACATGTTCGATTTCGTGATAACCGTTGCCACAAGCGCAGATACCGCTATCCACGAGCCCAATACGCCGGAGATGTGCGTCCAGCGTGTGGTGATTGGACATGAGCCGAGACATCACGCGAATGAAATCCCGACCCGCATCCATCCCTCTGAACCAAGGTTTCGTCGATACCTTAGGGATTATCGAATGTAGCCACCTTCCCAGTTCACCATTGCTCCATGAAGTTTGCCAACTTTCGAGGGTTCTCTGATGAGTGATACTGAAAAATTCGCTGAAGCTAATTGGTCTTTCATATATGTCACCTTGTAAAGCGCCCGCCTTAGCTAAAGAGTCCGCTTCTTCATTACCTGGAATGGAGCAATGCGAGGGAACCCAAACTAAGGTAATCTTGTACGATCTTACAGACAAAGCACGCAGGCGGTCCCAGATTTTCCCCAGAAAATATGGAATGTGCTTTCTAGGTTTCATTGAACGAAGAGCCTCGATTGAGCTAAGGCTATCCGAGACAATAAAGTAATGATCGGTGGGCAAAGTATCAATGATCCCAAGGGCATACTGAATAGCAGCAAGTTCTGCGACGTAAACTGAAGCAGGATTATTGAGTTTGAATGAGGCGGTGAGGTTTTGATTGAAGATACCGAAGCCAGTGGAGCCGTCGAAGCTTGACCCGTCGGTGTAAAACATCTTGTTGCAGTCGACTTCTCGAAATTTACTATGAAAGATGCTTGGGATCACTTGCGGACGTATGTGATCCGGGATTCCACGAATCTCGTCTTTCATGGATGTGTCGAAGAATACAGTTGAATCAGAAGCATGAAAGAGATTGACACGGTTGGGATAGTATGAAGAAGGATTGATATTTTGTGCCATGTAATCGAAGTACAAGGACATAAACCGGGTTTGAGAATTGAGCTCGATAAGCCTTTCGAAATTTGCAATTACTAACGGGTTCAAGATATCGCATCGGATGAGCAATCGATATGAGAGTTCCCAAAATCGATTTTTCAGCGGAAGGACGCCCGCCAGCACTTCTAAACTCATCGTATGTGTCGAGTGCATGCAACCCAAAGCAATACGCAAACAACAATATTGGATTCGCTCTAGTTTGATGAAATGTATGTTCGCAGCGGAGCGGAAACAGAAACTCCCGTACTCCATCACCGATAATATTGTTGTTTGGTACAGCCTGATCAGGTCTCCTGGGTGGGCACCCCACCATGTTCCGGTTATTGTACGGAGAAAGTTGATCCTTTGCTGGCACTTCTGTTTCAGATACCTAATGTGACATCCCCAGGTTCCTTTAGAGTCGAACCAGACCCCGAGATATTTGAAAGTTGAAACCTGAGCAATAGTTTGACCCATTAATTGAAGCTGTAGTTGCGCTGGTTCACGCTTCCTTGAAAATACGACTAGCTCAGTTTTCTCCGTGGAGAACTCGATACCTAACTGGAGGGCCCAAGCAGACAAATTGTCCAAGGTATCTTGCAATGGTCCTTGCAGATCGACGGCTTTGGGACCTGTAATAGAGACCACACCGTCATCTGCAAGCTGCCTTAGCGTGCAGGAATTGACAAGACATTCGTCAATGTCATTCACGTAAAAGTTATAGAGAAGGGGGCTTAGACATGAGCCCTGGGGAAGACCCATGTAGCTAATTCGTGATGTCGATAAATCACCATGCGAAAAATGCATATGTTTTTCAGACAGCAAGTTTAGCAAAAAGTTGTTTAGAGTCGGTGAAAGACCATGCTGGTGCAGCTTCTCAGAAAGAATTTTGATAGAAACTGAGTCAAAAGCCCCCTTTATATCTAGGAAAACTGATGCCATCTGCTCTTTGCTAGCATAAGCCATTTGAATTTCTGTTGAGAGCAACGCAAGACAATCGTTCGTCCCTTTGCCTTTGCGGAAACCAAATTGTGTATCTGACAGTAAGCCATTTGCTTCAACCCAATTATCGAGGCGAAACAAGATCATTTTCTCGAACAACTTTCGGATACAGGACAGCATCGCAATCGGTCGATACGAGTTGTGGTCGGAGGCTGGTTTTCCTGGTTTTTGAATGGCAATGACCTTCACTTGCCTCCAGTCATGAGGGACAATATTACCCTCAAGAAACTTATTAAATAAATTCAACAAGCGTCTTTTGGCAGAGTCTGGCAGATTCTTTAACAAGTTAAATTTGATTCTGTCTGGCCCTGGGGCTTTATTGTTACATGATAAGAGAGCAAGTGAGAACTCCACCATCGAAAACGGTGTTTCGTTCGCGTTATTGTGAGGGGACGCGGCGCGGTAGATCTTCTGTGCCGGGGCGGAATCCGGACAAACCTTCTTGGCAAAATCGAATATCCAACGGTTTGAATATTCCACGCTCTCATTGGTACTGTTTCGGTTTCGTAAGCGCCGGGCCGTACTCCAAAGAGTGCTCATCGATGTTTCTCTCGTTAGTCCGTCGACGAACCGGCGCCAGTAGCTACGTTTTTTGGCTTTTATCAAACTCTTCATGCGCGTTTCCGCCATCGCGTACTGTCGGTAGCTAGCTGGCAGCCCGTCGTCCCGGAAGGTCTTATACGCAGCGGCCTTCTCCGCGTACACGTCTAAGCACTCTTTGTCCCACCATGGATTGGGAGGACGCCCGCGTGAATTCGCGTCTGGTACGCGTTTAGTCTGAGCTTGAATCGCGGTATCGAGAATCAAGCCAGCCAGGAACCCGTACTCTTCCTCCAGAGGAAGCACTTGTGTCGATTCTACTTTTTCGGATATCGCGGACGCGTAGCTCTTCCAATCAATATTTCGTGTGAGGTCATACGAAACATTGATTGTATTCGGTGGCCCTGAACCGTTAGCAATATTAATTACGATTGGCAGATGGTCGCTGCCGTGGGGATCAGAGACTACCTTCCACATGCAATCTACCCGCAGCGATGTCGAGCAGAGGGACAGGTCTAAGGCGCTCGGACGCGCTGGAGGGGCAGGAATCCGTGTCATTTCACCCGTATTCAAAATGGTCATATTGAAGTTGTCGCAAAGCTCATGGAGTAGGGTAGATCGATTATCGTCATGAAGGCAACCCCATGCCGTGCCGTGGGAGTTGAAGTCACCTAAAACTAGCCTCGGTGCGGGGAGGAGTTCCGCAATATCGCAAAGCCGTCGGTGGCTAACTGAGGCTCTAGGGGGGATGTAGGTGGAAGCAATGCAAAGGTCTTTGCCTTTAATTCTGGTTTGGCAAGCGACAACTTCAATGCCTGGTGTCGAGGGGAGGTCGATCCGATTGAAAGAATAGCACTTTTTGATCCCCAAAAGTACTCCTCCGTAAGAGTCTTCTCGATCCAAGCGAAGAATATTAAAATCGTGGAAGTGTAGGGTTATTTCTGAAGTGAGCCATGTCTCGCATAGGGCAAATGCATCGCATTTCAAATTATTTAGTAAGATTTTAAACGAATCGATTTTCGGGATAATACTTCTGCAATTCCACTGTAGAACAGTGATTAAATCCTTGACCTCGTTCGATGAATTAGCCATCGAAGGATACAATCGCTGAAAGGAGGGGCCATTTCGCAGTGAACTGCATCAAGAATGTTTTTACTGCGGGGAGAAAGCTTATCAAGATACTTTTAAGGGGGTCAGAAATGTTTAACGCTGTAAGAATACGGTCCACAATGTCAGAGAAATTTATTAAGCCAGCACTGTTTTCTTTCTCTGGCTGAGATATGGGAACACTTGGGGTTTTTGATGTTCCTGGAAGTGCTGGGAACTCCTTTTCTGAGCTCAGGTTACTGAGACCGGGAGCGACTTGCTTCGGTTTTGCACCAGAACTTCCTTGAGTAGTTATTTTAGGGGGACCATGAAGAGACACCTTCTGGCCTTTACGACGAAGCTTGGAAGAGGAAATGTTCTTCCTTTTTCTACTACTTCTAGGCACAGCAGAAGATGTTCCCTCCTGGGGTTCATCACAGTCGCCTTCGTCAGTAGACAAGTTGGTAAAGATGTTCGTAGAGACAGGTGGCGTAGCTATCTTAAGCATTTCTGCAAAAGATCGCTTAGAGCGTCCCTGAAGGGAACGCTTAAGATTTTCCTCGCGCTGTTTGTACGCGGGACATGAAGGGAGATCATGTGGGTTTCCCCCACAGTAGAGGCACTTTTTGACATCTCTACCACAGGAATCATCCGCATGATACCCACCGCATTTCCCACAGCGGGCTTTATTGCTACAATGGGAGGCTGTGTGTCCCAATTGTTTGCAATTAGTACAGTTCATGACCCGCGGCACAAAGAGGCGAACAGGTAGACGAACCTTGTCGAAAAGGAGGTAATTGGGCAGGGCAGAGCCGGCGAAGGTCACCCGATAAGAGTCTGAGTTGACGTATGTTTTCCTCCCGTCAGCTGCGACTGATGCTGAATGCAAACGTTTGCATTCCAGTATCTTCACTGGCTTAAGCATGGGGTCTTTGAAACAGCCAGTCCCATATTTTAGCAGGTCCTCGCAATTCAGACTCGAATCGGAAACGACCCCACTGACTTCAACCCTGCTAGCTGGAATATACACCCTGTACTCCCTCGTAAAGGGCTCGTAGCCAGCAATATCGTTTGCCTGAGTTGAACTGTTAACCACCACCCGAAGCTTATCAGGGCGAATTTTCGATATTTCTGTCACGGCCGAATACCGATCCGTCAGAACTCGAGAAATCTGCAACAGATTCAAACACTTTTTTTCTTTGGTCCGAAAGAAGATCACAAATGGCCCGGTGGCCGAGCTCGGATATACCTTGAGCCGGGGAGCCGATTTTATTTCGACGTCCATCTCACCTTGAGATGAACCGCCGTCAGGGGAAGTCATTTTTGCACGGGCCTATTGCCCAGTGCACGTTATTAAGACAACTAAGAAGGGGAAGCGAAAACTAATACTTAGCTTGTGTATGTAACGGTATCCAGACGGCTTACTAGAAGAACACTGTTTCACTTCACTGACCGGCTAACGGTACTCAGAAACAGAAACACAAAAGAAGGGAAAAAATACTGAAACCTCAACTAGGCGCAGAGTGTGCAAATAACCTTGAACGCGGATTAACACTATTTGTCGCTATAGAATGTACGGACCGATGACAAAAGACTTCTATCTCGACTGAGTGCTCGATAACGTAATTATATAATTTGGTGTATCTACAATTATTGTGTCATTCACAATCGAGAGAATTATTTCGATTATCTCGCAGTCTTTACTTGTTTTGGGTATTTCCAGTATGTAGAGAATCATGTCATTTTTACTAGCTATTTTTGGTGTTGCATAATTCAACGCGTCTTCTGGGAAAGTTGTCTCAATGCCTTGTTTATTGAGAATGGATTCGATCATGAGTATTTCTTTGATCGTTGGTAACTTGCTGTTTGGTAGTAGCACTTGGGCTCTCAAAATGGTATCTTCTATGTCTTCGAGAATGCTATTTATTGCATCTAGAGACAGTAAGCCATTTGTTTCGACCCAATTATCGAGGCGAAACAAGATCATTTTTTCGAATAACTTCCGGATACAGGACAGCATTGCAATCGGACGATACGAATTGTGGTCGGAGGCTGGTTTTCCTGGTTTTTGGATGGCGATGACCCTCACCTGTCTCCAGTCATGTGGGACAATGTTACCCTCAAGAAACCTATTAAATAAATTCAACAAGCGTCTTTTGGCAGAGTCTGGCAGATTCTTCAACAAGTTGAATTTGATTCTATCTGGCCCCGGGGCTTTATTATTACATGATAAGAGAGCAAGTGAGAACTCCACCATCGTAAACGGTGTTTCGTTCGCGGTATTGTAAGGCGACGCGGCGCGGTAGATTTTCTGTGCCGGGGCGGAATCCGGACAAACTTTCTTGGCGAAATCGAATATCCAACGGTTTGAATATTCCACGCTCTCGTTAGTACTGTTTCGGTTTCGGTTTCGTGCTCATCGATGTTTCTCTTGTTAACCCGTCGACAAACCGGCGCCAGTAACTGCGTTTCTTAGTTTTCATTAAATTTTTCATTCGCTTTTCTAATATCGCGTACACTCGATAACTAGCAACTAACCCGTCGTTCCGGAAGGTTTTATACGCGGCAGCTTTCTCCGCGTACACGTTTGAGCACTCTTTGTCCCACCACGGGTTGGGAGAACGTTTTTGGGTGTTCACGTCGGGTACTCGTTTCGTCTGAGTTTGAATCGCGCTATCGAGAATCGAGTTGGACAAAAACTTATATTCTTCCTCCGGGGGAAGTACCTGTGTTGAATCGATAGTTTTGGATATCGCAGCAGCGTAGCTCTTCCAATCAATGTTTCGTGTGAGGTCATAGGGAACATTGATTGGTGCCGATGGTCTTGAACCAGTGGTGATTGCAATTACAATTGGTAAGTGGTCACTACCGTGGGGATCAGATATTACCTTCCACTTGCAATCTAACCGTAGTGATGTCGAGCATAAAGATATGTCCAGTGCACTTGCTTGCGCAGGTGGTCTAGGGATCCGTGTCATTTCCCCTGTGTTCAGAATTGTCATATTGAAGTTGTCACAAAGGTCTTGAATTGTCGAAGATCGATTATCGTCGTATAGACAGCCCCACCCCGTACCGTGAGAGTTAAAGTCTCCAAGAAGCAGGAGGGGCGAGGGAAGGTGTTCAATCACGTTGGAGAATCTTCGATATCCCATCATGGCCCTAGGAGGAATGTAAATAGAAGCAATGCAAAGATCTTTGCCTTTGATTGTTGTTTGACAAGCGACAACTTCAATGCCTGGCGTCGAAGGGAGGTTGATTCGATTGAAGGAGTAGCACTTTTTGATCCCTAAAAGTACCCCCCCCCCCCCCCATATGAGTCTTCTCGATCCAAGCGGATAATGTTAAAATCGTGGAAGTTGAGGTTTATATTAGAAGTTAGCCATGTTTCACATAGGGAAAATGCATCACAATGATTGTAATTTAGCAAGTGTTTTAATGAATCGATTTTGGGGATAATACTTCTGCAGTTCCACTGTAAAACAGTGATCAGATCCCTGATTCCGTCTAATAAGTTAGCCATCGAAGGATACGATCGCTGTAAGGAGGGGCCATTGTTCAGTCAACTGTTTTAAAAATGTTCTTACTGTTGGTAGAATAGCAACCAGCAAGCTTTTCATAGGATCGGTAATGTTGAAAGCTGTGAATATCCAGTCCACAATGTCAGAAAATTTAAGGAATCCCGTTTTAGGGTGAGTTTCTGACTGTAAAATTGGAGCACTTGGGATTTTTGGTGCCCCGGGGAGTGCTGGGAACTCCTGGTTGTATCTCAATTTCCCAAAACCAGGAGGTATTATCTTCGGATTTGTACCAGCACTTCCAGTTGATGAATTATTTTTATTTTGTACCCTTGTTTGGGACAACCTAGGACCCTTACGAGGAAGTTCAGGTGAGTTTTGATTAGGTCTTTTCCTAGAGTTTCCAAGCGGAGCCAAAGAATGCCCCTCGCAAGGGTCGTTAGAGGCGTTATCGTCAGTTGGCAAGAGAGCGAATGGGTTTTCGGAGATAAGTGGAACAGCTCTTTTAAGCATTTCTGCGTAAGAGCGTCTGGAGCGATCTTTGGCGGATCGCTTCAGTTTATCCGCGCGAAGTTTCTACGTTGGGCATGTCAAAAGTGCATGCGGATTCTCCCCACAGTAAACACACTTCTCAGCGGGCCTACTGCAGGTATCATCCGCATGGCGTTCCCCACATTTACCGCACCGTTGCTTGTTGCTACAGTAGGTGGCCGTGTGACCTAGCTGCTTGCAATTGGAACAATTCATGACCCGCGGTACAAACAGACGTACAGGTAGACGAGCTCCTCCCACTTCAACGTAGCTCGGAAGTGCAGATCCGACGAAGGTTACGCGAAACGAGTCTGATGGATAGTAATTACCATCTTCGATGGACTTTGAGTGCAATTGCTTGCACTCCAAAATCTTAACTGATTGAAGGTTAGGGTCCTTAAAGCGGCCAGCCCCATCATTCATCAGATCATCGACAGTTAGACCCGCATCACTTACCACACCGTCGATCTCCACATCACGAGAAGGGATGTAGACGCGATACTCCAGCGTAAAGAGGCTATTGCTAACGATATCATTGGCCTGTTTCAAGTCAGTAACGACTACGCGCAGTTTATCTGACTGAACCTTTTTAATCTCGGTTACGGCCGAGTAACGTTTTGTCAGCTCCCGTGCAACAGTTATGCTGTTTAACGGTTTATTTTTGGGCCGAAAGTATACCACCCAAGGACCAGCGGATCCATCCTGGTAAACCTTGACTCGAGGGGGCTGTGAGACATTGGGGGGGAAGTGGATCGACCATAACATTATCTGTCTCAGTATCAGATATATGTTCTTCTTCCCCATAATATTCGTCTTCGGAGGGTGATCCTTCTGTTTGTTCCATTTTGTTGCGGGAGCAACACGCTCGACCGCACTGTTTAACTTAAATCAAAATAAAAGATCAAAAGCAATAAAAAGAAAAAAAAAAGAATAAGATAAGAAAAGTAAAAAACAAAACACTTCACCAGTTGGTTCCTGACGAGCTGGTAGGTGAATTGATCCTTCGTTTGTTTTATCCGTCACCCGCGTGACCTTCACACAATAGAGCTGATATAGCTCGTCTAAACAAAGCCGTCTTTCAGGCAAGAAAACTGTTTAGTAACTTCACTGCACCGATATCGCAGGTAATAATTATCACTCGCGGGACTGTTTATTACTAATGCTTTACTGCAGCCTCTGCCACAGCAAGCACCTTCGTACTACCGAAAAAACTAAACCACACCGGAGAGAACAAAAAGCACTTGTTTCCCGGTACAAAGTTGGGTTACGAATGAAACCATTTTCTGAAACTTGTGTACTCCCAATAATCATGGGATCAGAAAGTCATTGTAAAGCAATCGTACTGAAGCAAACAATAGTACAAACTCTGCCAGGAAACAAAATCCTAATAAATAACGGAAAACAGTTGACCATAAATTCAACTTGTGGTCCACATGGCAGAACACTAACGGGAAATTACATTCTACATTTTACTAACTGCACTATCAATATTGGGAACGAAACATTCGTTTCTGAAGTAATAACAACACCAAATTACACAAAACAATTAGTTGGTACATTCCTAGGATTACTGATCAGGAAACAAATTATCAGTAAACAGAATATTTCAGCATTAACTTTGCAAACAGCAAACAACAGGCATCGAATTGATTACGTACAACTGAGACATTTCGAACACAAGAAATGGCTAATAGGAATTTTCGGAGGTTTTTCGACTACTACTTTCATAATCTTGGCATTAGCGATTATCTATCTTTACAGGAAAATAGTTGTATTCAAAATTCACTACCCCTTTACAAACAGAGATAGCAATAACAAAAGAGATGCAGAAACCCAGAAAAGTTCGTAACAATTGGCCGAGGACGTCCAATCTTTTCCCCCGGAGGAATTACATGATAGCCCATGCCAGCATTAGACACGATCAGCTATATCCACACTATACGCCACGCCGGCATTGGACACGATCAGCAGTTTACCATAGCCACGCCGCCGACTATGCACACGTCGACCTAGCAACAGCCAGCAACGCTATGCACTTAGCACAAACTGTCCTGTCAGCAGATTAATTATACAAAACCACTTCCACAGGCTTCGGCTCGATCATTATTAGAATTGAGTTAGTTCAGTTGAATTTGTATTCCATTTATTTTGAATAAAAGTGATAAAAAGCTTATCAGGGACTAATATATATATATATATATATATATATATATATATATATATATATATATATATATATATATATATATATATATATATATATATATATATATATATATATATATATATATATATATATATATATATATATATATATATATATATATATATATATATATATATATATATATATATATATATATATATATATATATATATATATATATATATATATATATATATATATATATATATATATATATATATATATATATATATATATATATATATATATATATATATATATATATATATATATATATATATATATATATATATATATATATATATATATATATATATATATATATATATATATATATATATATATATATATATATATATATATATATATATATATATATATATATATATATATATATATATATATATATATATATATATATATATATATATATATATATATATATATATATATATATATATATATATATATATATATATATATATATATATATATATATATATATGTAATATATATATATATATATATATATATATATATATATATATATATATATATATATATATATATATATATGTATATATATATATATATATATATATATATATATATATATATATATATATATATATATATATATATATATATATATATATATATATATATATATATATATATAAAGAGAACATAAGCAAAATAACTTGTTTTGCTTATGTTCTCTTTAAGGGCCCTGTACACGAGGCGTTAGTAATGTCACTACTGAGCTTAGTAATGACACTTTTATCACGCGTGTAAGGGCCCCTATTAGAAAATCAAAACTAAATCACTTCGTTTGGTAGTGATAGAAGACAATACGGCCCCTTACACGAGGTGTTAGTAATGTCATTAGTGAGCAGTAATGTCACTTTTAGTGATCGTGTAAGGTGAGTAATGACGGAATTTCCATAAAATTTTAGTAATGTCATTACTTAGTAATGACACTTTTATTGTACGTGTAGGGGGCCCTAATAGGGTCCCTTACACGCGCAATAAAAGTGTCATTACTAAGTAATGACATTACTAGAATTGTATGGGAATTCCATCATTACTCGCCTTACACATTCATTAAAAATGACATTACTGCTCAGTAATGACATTACTAACGCCTCGTGTACGGGGCCCTATTAGGGCCCCTTACACGGGGTGCTAGTAATGTCATTACTGAGCAGTAATGTCACTTTTAATGATCGTGTAAGGTGAGTAATGATGGATTTTCCATACAATTTTAGTAATGTCATTACTTAGTAATGACACTTTTATTGTACGTGTAAGGGGCCCTATTGATATGTATATCTGTTGAATTCGCACCACTTGAATAGATTCTTCTTTCTTCATGTTGTCAAAAGTACCAGCACGATAATATATCTAATAAACAACAAATAGATGTTCACAAATCAGTGCGAAAAGTGGAAAACCGGCATTCACTGATTATTCTAGAGCGTAAGTATTATACGGTTTTATTGTGGTCAATTTTATTTTGCCTTTATTTTCAGATTACGGAATATATAGATAAATCGTAAAGAGACCCTTACACGCGCAATAAAAGTGTCATTACTAAGTAGTGTCATTACTTGAATTGTATGGGAATTCTATCATTACTCGCCTTACACGTTCATTAAAAGTGACATTACTGCTCAGTAATGACATTACTAGCGCCTCGTGTAAGGGGCCCTATTCCAAATTGAAGTGATTTGCTGTCGGTTTCGTAGTGCTTGGTTATAGGGCCCCGTACACGAGGAGTTAGTAATGACATTACTGAGCAGTAATGTCACTTTAAATGAACGTGTAAGGCGAGTAATGATGGAATTCCCATAAGCGGCCCTTACACGTTCAATATTTTTGTCAATACTAGAGAGTATTGACAAAAGTATTGTACGTGTAATGGAAAAAAAATTATTGACGATGTGGATTTCAAACGGGACTGAAATATTGTAACAATATCGTCAATACTGGTATTGACAAAAATATTGAACGTGTAAGGGCCGCTATAAGGGGCCCTTACATGCACAATAAAAGTGTTATTACTAAGTAATGACATTACTGAAATTGTATGGAAATTCCGTCATTACTCGCCTTACACGTTCATTAAAAGTGACATTACTGCTCAGTAATGACACTACTAGCGCCTCGTGTAAGGGGCCCTATACACATCCAGTAATGACACTACTTAGTAATGACACTTTTATTGCGCGTGTAAGGGCCCCTTTTTGTTGCACGTGTAAGATTCCCTTAAGGGCCCCTTTTAAGATGCCACATTGGATTGCACTGTCACCTACCTACTATTAAAACTTATTTTGAGCGCATTTAACCCATTTAACACCGCATTTAACATCAGGTCAGTGGTCAGTAATTAAGAGAAATACTCACGCGTTGCAAATTCAGAGATAGGGGAGGATCTGGTATGGAGTTCACTTCTTTTTTCACCTGAACATCACTGCAAAGTGCCAGATTAACGATAAAAACGTTATTTAATTTGGATGTGCTATTAGCGGATAAACATTCTACAGTCAACTAGTTAAAGAAAATTGTGGAACATATGATAGAATATTTTAACCTAAACCTAATCTTATATAAAACCAATAGGGGACCTTAAGGGGCCCTTACACGCGTATTAAAAGTGTCATTACTAAGTAGTGTCATTACTGGAATTGTATGGGAAATCCATCATTACTCGCCTTACACGTTCATTAAAAGTGACATTACTGCTCAGTAATGACATTACTAACGCCTCGTGTACGGGGCCCTTTACACGCGCAATAAAAGTGTCATACATTACTAAGTAGTGTCATTACTGAAATTGTATAGGGACCCTTAAGGGCACCTTACACGATACGCTAGTAATGTCATTACTGAGCAGTAATGTTACTTTTAAAGGGACCCTTACACGCGCAATAAAAGTGTCATTACTAAGTAGTGTCATTACTGGAATTGTATAGGGCCCCGTACACGAGGCGTTAGTAATGTCATTACTGAGCAGTAATGTCACTTTTAATGAACGTGTAATGCGAGTAATGATGGAATTCCCATACAATTCCAGTAATGACACTACTTAGTAATGACACTTTTATTGCGCGTGTAAGAGCCCCTTATGAGAATTCCATCAATACTCGCCTTACACGTTCATTAAAAGTGAAATTACTGCTCAGTAATGACATTACTAACGCCTCGTGTACGGGGCCCCTAATGATCGTGTAAGGCGAGTAATGACGAAATTCACATACAATTCTAGTAATGACATAACTTAGTAATGACACTTTTATTGTGCATGTAAGGGGCCCTTATGGGAATTCCATCATTAAACGCCTTACACGATTGTACGTTGATTCCCGGTTTACCATTTCCCAGAAAACCATTTTCCGGAATGTCATTTTCCAGAAAACCATTTCCCGGAATGTACCATTTCCCGGAAAAGCATTTCCCGGAATGTACCATTTCCCAGAATATCATTTCCCGGAATACTATTTCCTGGAATGTACCATTTCCCGGAATACCATTACCCGGAATGTACTTTCTCTCGGTAATTATTTATACTATTGAAATCTAAAGTAAACATGTAATTTGAACTTTAAGAACAAATTCAGAGCTATGTTGACTTACATCTGGGTCATTCCACGCGAAGTGATCAAAAAAAGATGCAAACTTGAAATCGACCTTCATGGATTTGAACCACCCCTCGCACCCCCCGTTTTGTAAAATTGTCAAAACGCTTGATTTTCTTTTGATCATATCTCCGGTTCTATTTACTCTAGAATCAAACCGTAAGATGGCTTTTGAAGAAAATTGTTCAAGGAGTCTAGAAATAATATTTTTTTGCCGGCAGTGCTGCCAACTATGCAATTTTTTTCAGTTAAATATCAAAAGTTAGTTTTTCTCTCACTACATATATTTTAATTTTGAAAATTTTAAAGCCATCGCGTTCCTCAGACATTTTTTCATAAAAAACACTTATCATCCCAATATAATATGAGCGCATTCTGAGATATGCCGTTTTTAAGGGAAAAACTCCGTTTTTCTCATATAAAAATCCATTTTTATTTGCCAAAATTGAGAAAATCTTCAAACAGTCTTAAAAATCGACCCTGCTCTGCTAGAAGCAAACCAAAAACGTAGTTTTTCATCATTTCTCATCTACTTCACGAAAAATTATGTTTGAACTCAGAACTCTCAAGTTGGTTTTTAGTGTTGTGCGCTTGCGATTTTATATGGGAAATTGCGGTTTTTTCTATTCAAAACGGTGTATCTCAGGATGCGCTCATATTATATTGGGATGATAAGCGTTTTTTATGTAAAAATGTCTGAGGAACGCGATGGCATTAAAATTTTCAAAATTAAAATATATGTATTGAGAGAAAAATTATCTTTTAATATTTAACTGAAAAAAATCGCATAGTTGGCCGCACTGCCGGCAAAAAATAATATTTTTTCTAGACTCCTTGAACAATTTTCTTCAAAAGCCAATTTGCGGTTTGATTCTAGAGTAAATAGAACCGGAGATATGATCAAAAGAAAATCAAGGGTTTTGGCAATTTGCCAAAACGGGGGGTGCTCCCATGACCCGAGGGGTGGTTCAATTGTCACAAAAATTTGAGTTTTTATATATTGGCCCTAGATGAACAATTCCTTCAAATTTGGCTCAAATCCGTGAAGGTCGATTACACGTGCCTTTATCACTTCGCATGGAATGACCCATATATGGTATTCTATAGCATTCAAAATCCTTATCATTTTATAGAAGACAATATCATGAACAATCCACTAGAGATTTTGAGCCGAGTTTATCGAAACAGCCCAACGAATCATGTGTTTTTTACCTTCCAAGAGGTTTGTGGACCTGCATACACGTGGGGCCTGGTTACATAAAGAGAATTCTAGTTTCTAAAAACTTCAATTATCACGAGCGTTTACAATTAACCAATTTTTCGTGAATGGTCTTCGAGATCCAGAGGAATGGGTTAAATTTATCGTCGAAATCAAAGGATTTCATTTTCGCCGTTACAGAAGAGTAATCTTGGATTTGTTCAATTATTTTAACAAGGAATCCGTGAAAAAGAAATATTTTTCCTTTTGTATGAGTCATTCCATTTACGTATATTTAGATGGAACACCGAGAGAGCTACCAACTTTTAAACTAAACTAACCTATTCTCCTCTATTCTTTATTTCACATTATTCCGCGATAAATAAAATTTACAATCAAGATATGATAAGCTTTATAGATATTCATTGACTGTGCTGGAATAAAACATGATGACATTCTTCTGCATTCCAAGTTTTTGTTTGGTTTGCTGGACACCTTATCTTTGCTCTTTGATCATATTATTAAAAAAACAAGCTCTCATGAACCAATAAAGTACCAGAAAACAGATTATGCTTAAAAAAGGCAAAGTCTCAAAGAAGATTGTTATGAATTATTAATTTCCAAAAAAAGTACTCAAATTTTAAAGAAGACAAATTCAAAAATATTTTTCATGATTTGCTCATCTCCAAAAGAAGGCGAATAAGCTCATAGAATAACAATTATAATTCAAAAAGTTATAACCCCATAGAAAATCCTCCCGATTTTCCCACCGACTAAATCGGCTTGCGTCGGCACAATCGGCCGACTATGCCACCAATTAATCGATCGATTGTTGCATCGACTCTTTTGGGGGTTTAACATGGACGTCAGCCGACGCGACAACCGATTAAATATGACAGACGAAATCTGTTGAGATCGGTCTATTTCAAACAATAAAATCGATCGATTAGTTGATAGTTTAAAACTGGAACCACATTCACACAGATTAAATCTGCCAATTAATATGGTGACGAAAATTGTCCACCAACGAAACCCAACTTGGTTGTTTATTTAATCTGTCGACCTCGAAGCACACGTTTTCGTCGGTCGACTGTGAAATTTATGTACTGTCAAATTTTCTATGGGGAAGGTATGTTAGGACCACTAGTACTTAAATCCAATAAAGCACCAAAAATATTTTGAAAGAGTACTTCAAAGAATGTGAAACTACATAGAAATAGAAAGTACATATAAATCAAAAACATGCCAAAAATAACGACAACGAAAAACCGCAGATTTTTTAGATGCATCATCCACAAAAATCCCAAAATAAATATATCTGAAGCATTGTTGATATGTTATTCTAACTTACATTTAAAATCAATAAAATTTCAAACTACTTTTTATGTTCTCAAGTAGAGAGAATTGCATAGTTTGTTTGACATTTGCTGCATAGCAAGTGTAATCAAAATGAGTGGTGGCAAGGTACGTGGTTTAATTTATTTTCCGGGAAATGGTTTTCCGGGAAATGGAACATTCTGGGAGATGGTTTTTCGGGGAAATGGTACATTCCGAGAAATGGTTTTCTGGGAAATGGTACATCCCGGGAAATGGTTTTCCGGGAAATAGTACATTCTGGGATACGGTTTTCCGGAATATGGTATACCGGGAAATGGTATTCCGCGAAATGACGTACAACCGCCTTACACATTCATTAAAAGTGGCATTACTGCTCAGTAATAACATTACTACACGCAAAAGAATTGTGCATGTTTGATTCTATAAATTATTTCTTCATTTTTAATCGATAAAAATTCTTTATTGTGAACCAAGGAATTTATTGAACTAAACTTAATTTTTTGGTTAGATCAACCAAAATATTTTTTGAATCAATCTTACAAGTTTTGTTATCTGTGCTTTTCGAAGATCGACAAAATTATTGTTTGTTCCAAAGAAATCAGTGATTCTAACAAAAGCATGCAGCAAATTGATTCAAAAGGACTGAATGCATTACATCAACAGTCCTTGTTGAATTGAAACAAAAAAATTTAAAAGTTGCTACGAAGAAGAAAACTTTCCACGTGCGTCAATGCTGGAAATTTCGCTATTTTTAAATCAGGGAATTCAGATTTCGATAAATTCGTATAGTGCTCAGATTTTCCGGACTCGAAGGGCGCAAGTGCAGCTTGAAATAAATCTCGACAAACGTGATCGATTTCTTACCGTGCAAGTAATGACCTGACCCTATAGGGGCACTTACACGCGCAATAAAAGTGTCATTACTAAGTAGTGTCATTACTGGAATTGTATGAAACGTATGATTACGGCTTAAAAGCCAGCTGTTAAAATTCACTTTGAATGGAAATTCCGGACAAACCGTAATTCGCAAATCACAGATGTTGGCAGTAGATTAAAGAGAAAAGTTTTCTTTGTTGTTAATTGCTATGTACTATGTACGGTCAGTAACGGTTTGGCCGGAATTTCCTTTCAAAGAGAATTTTGACAGTTGGCTTTTACGCCGTAATCCTATGTTTGTCGAGAAATTAAGTCGAATGCACACGGTGCGTTTTATGGTGCCTTCCTCTATTCTAGGACTCAAACAAAACACCTTGTGTAGCTTAAAAACGAAAATCGTAGAACTGAAAACACGTCACCGCACCAGAGATAAATAATACCCGTTCGAGAGGGCAGTTTCCTGTACTTCACCATCTCTGGTCCAACAGGAAGACACAGCGTATTCGTGCGCCTTCTGCAATCTTTTTGGAAAAGCCGAGACTCTGAAGCACTACATTATAGCGCATATCTGGAATAAACCACGCGCACGGCTAAAGGTACCACCTAAAGGGACGGTGATTGGAATCGTATGCGCTGCATGTAATAAAATTTCATTTCATTTCAAGCAAGCCTACTCCGGAACAGGTTTGGAATCCCTTATGGATTCCCGCTCAAATGCAACAAACGACTGAGTCGGAATCGGTTGTTGCCTTTGAGCTGGAACTCATAATGAATCCATTCAGAATTCCAAACCGATCCCGGAATGAGTTTGACTGGGCCATACTGAATCCGTTCAGGATTCCGAAGCGGTTCCAGAATGATTTGACTGCGTAAAATTAATGCATTTGTAGCCTGTTTTTAGAGAAAGGCCAATAAGTCAACGACCAGTATTTACTTTGTGAGGTTCATTTGTACTGATGTGATCTGTTGTCAGCGAGTAATGGTTTGTTCCTAAGACAAGACGTGACAATATTTATCATGCATTTACCGTATGTGGTTGATTAACTTTAACAAAAATAAGACAGAAACCACATCATAATCTAAAATTTTTCAGAAAATTGTTTCATCAAACCTTACTAAACACCCATTACATGGAAAAACCTTCATCAGTATAGTGGAATAAAGATACAAAATATTTCCGGCATAAAATAAATTAACAAGACTCCATTTTTATTAATAAAAATAGCAACACTGTTCGGAAGATTTCGGCAGGGTGAAAATGTGCGAAAAGAAGAATGTCGAAGGAAAAATAAGAAGCCGATTGTCACGTCTTGTCTTAGGTTTGTTCTAAATTTGTCACCATGACAGTTGGCCTATGGTTTCTATTAAAGAATAGGCATATTTTATAGACAATAAAATTGGTTTTGCTTCAATATTTGCTATGCATTGATTCAAATATTTGTTATGTTTAAAACAATAAAAGATATTATTGGATTTAACGAAATTGCTTTTTGTATTGAACATTTGACATGCATTGATCCAAATATTTTATTTTATTCCACAAAACGAGCTCATTGATTCAACAAAGTTGTTTGTTGTTATGATAAAATCAACAAAAAAAAATTTGGTGCAGTTATTTTCCATGTTTGATCCAATAAATTCTTCAGAGTTATTTCAACAATTGTTTTATTTATATAAACATGTATTTTTTATTGAACACAGAACAACTTGGTAAATTTATTATTTCAACCCTCATATTATTTGACAATAAAAATTATTTTTCCCTTATAGGGCCCCGTACACGAGACGTTAGTAATGTCATTACTGAGCAGTAATGTCACTTTTAATAAACGTGTAAGGCGAGTAATGATGGAATTCCCATACAATTCTAGTAATGACACTACTTAGTAGAGCCCCTTACACGTACACTGAAAAAAATCCAAACGTTAATTCTATTTGCTTCAAACCGCTTAAAATTCATATGAAGAAGAAATGCTATTGTTATCACGCGCACACATACCTTCTATGTGTCAACTGTATAAACTATGTATGCACACACATAAGTTATATGTGCATATTGTTATAGAATGGGGTTTTATGTGGCTAATAGTTATGAAATGTGAATGTAAGATTAATATTTCTTGTAAATACACACATTAGGTTTATGTGCCAGCAAATAGTGTCTATATGCCTCCGTTAATTGCAAAAATCTATGTGTAAAATCAATAGGCATAACGTTTACTTTTTTTTGAGTGTACAATAAAAGTGTCATTACTAAGTAATGACATTACTAAAATTGTATGGAAATTCCGTCATTACTCACCTTACACGATCACTAAAAGTGACATTACCGCTCACTAATGACATTATTAACGCCTCGTGTAAGGGGCCCTAGTAATGACACTTTTATTGCGCATTACTAACATTATAACACTCGAAAACAATGCAATAAAAGTGTCATTACTAAGTGGTGTCATTATTGGAATTGTATGGGAATTCCAACATTACTCGCCTTACACGTTCATTAAAAGTGACATTACTGCTCAGTAATGACCAGGGTTGGAAACGTGACTTTTTTTTATGAACGTCATAAGCTTACAAACTTTCACGCTGCTGCCCGAGCAGGAAAGTCATAGACGAATTTCATGGTTGGTGTACGTATGAATGTCGTTCAATGAATGTAATCTCTTTAGGGGCCCTTACATGCACAATAAAAGTGTCATTACTAAGTAATGACATTACTGAAATTGTATGGAAATTCCGTCATTACTCGCCTTACACGTTCATTAAAAGTGACATTACTGCTCAGTAATGACACTACTAGCGCCTCGTGTAAGGGGCCCTTTTGGTGTGCGTGAATGCCGCCACACAGCAGTTTTGTTTCCCACCACCAAGGCTGGAAGAAGTCATTTCGAATTTCATTTTAATGCGAAAGTTCGGGAAAAAACCAATACGACAGCACCGATGCTATGCTTCGGCTGCTGTGCATGTAAACGGACGAGAGAAAAGCAAAAACGTTCGTGCTGCTGATCGTGCCTGTTACATGTTCGTGAAAGTTCGGTTATTCGGCTTGCTGCCGTAGTTGGGTTTCGTTCGCTAGCTGTTGCGAATGTATGTGAATGGCCCGTGTATTTTACTTGCATCATCCGTTGCGTTGGAACTGTTGCAAATAAATTTCATAGCAGCGGCTCAAAATGAATGTAGTGAACGACATTCATGGTTCATATTTGCAAGATTGGAATGTGCGGCAGTTCGTTTTTCGCTTGCTATAGGAAAGGACTGCAAGCAAAATGTTAGCGGTCACATAGTATCGTTGAAAGGAAAGTTGTTGGTAGGGACGTTGCGATATTTTCGATACTAGTACGGAATCGATACTTCTGTTTCCGATGCTCGATTTTTTGGTATCGATACTTCAATCACGATACTTTACTGATATTGATACAATCTTCACGATATCGAAAAGAATCGAAAGAACCAGTAGTTGGAAGTATTCGATTCGGATTGGAATTATTTCCGAGTGAAATGTGATTACCTATTCAGGCTAAACCATTGCGGAATCGGTTGTTACATTTGAGTTGCTACCAAGGATGCAAAATGCCTACCTTTTCTGCGGCTGTAATTTTTCTGCCTACATTCTCGTTTCTCTTTTGACGCTGCTGTCGTTCGCTATTGCAGTACGCCCAGCGCTGTACGGCAGTGTGGAAGCAAAGCAGTAACATGACAAAGAAATACTGCCCCCAGTACAGCCACCAGACGCGAGCGGTACAGCTTCTCTTTCCTTATTTTACACTTTTTAATATTTTTAATCTATTCAATATTTTCAATAACAAACGACGACAATAAATGCGGTTCGTTTACGCCACGACCGGCATCAACGCTTTCGTGTGCGGGCCTTTCCCTTTGACTACACAGAGAAAAGTGTACAAAGCGAGAGAACAAACTATACTACGCCACACTCTCATCGAGCAGTCCGGAGTACAGCAGCAAAACAAAAATGTATTCTACTGCTCTACGGGGAAAGGTACTCGGTTTGGCTACCGTTCAGGCAAGAGCTGTAGTGATGCGTCGCTGTAGCGGGCTGTACAGCTTGTGCAAATGTAAATATACCGAAAAAAAATGTAGTTTACCAGTACCTTTGACATCCCTGGTTGCTACAATAATTGGAGCACCAATCGCATTTGATGAAAAAATCGATGCCCATTATTTGACAGTCCATGAGACTTTCTGATCAGCCAAATTATTTATTGTTTATCTTTTCTGACATTCGACGTCTGACATAATCGTCGACTGGATCCAACATCAAACGAATCAGATCAATAAAATATATTTGTCGAACGGGTTTTTTTTGTTCGCAGGAGCAGAACAAAACGTTAACTGACAAAACCCACTACTGAATTTCCAAACAACGGTTTGCAGATTACCTAATTCAGGGAATTAAGCTACTGTAAAAGCACAGACTAACAGACATAACACTCGAAAACAATGCTTCGTCCGCTTTAACGGTCATTTTAAATATATTTGTAGTTGGGACTGTGCCCACATTTGAAATTATGGCGCCACTGACCTATGAACAAGCAGATGGTGGATAGACCACTAGTGAAAAATTGTTCCCAAACCTGAGGGATAACCCATCAGCAAATGAGTGTTTGGCAAATGAGTGGAGCTAGTGTTCTGGGAAAATTGCCGGATCGATATTTTTGTGGGAATTTCCTCATAGTGTTATGTCTGTTAGTCTGTGGTAAAAGTGCGGAATCGAATGGCGATACTTTCAAGTATCGATACTACGACTACGATTATATCGAAAGTATCAGTACTTGCATTCGATACCAGTATCGATTCTATGAATCGATGTATTTTAATATCGAAACGTCCCTAGTTGTTGGCCATTGAAAATCTATAGTTTTGTATATTTACAATTCGTTGATGCGTCAAAATAGAAATATTTTCAACTTTTTAGTAATGAGTTTTATATTGAAGGAGAAGTTGTTGGCCGTTGAAAATCAGTAGTTTTGTACATTTACAATGCGCAGGGGGTCTGCCGATGCGTGAAAATGGAAATGTTTTCAGCTTTTTGGTAATGAGTTTTATATTGAAGGGGAATTCGTTGGCCGTTGAAAATCGATAGTTTTGACATTTAAAATGCGCTGGGGGGTTCGCCGATGCGTGAAAATGGAAATGTTTTCAGCTTTTTAGTAATGAGTTTTATATTGAAGGGGAATTCGTTGGCCGTTGAAAATCAATAGTTTTGAACATTTACAATGCGCAGGGGGGTCCGCCGATGTGTCAAAATGTAAATGTTTTCAAGTTTTCAGTAATGAGTTTTACATTGAAGGGAAAATTGTTGACCGTTGAAAATCAATAGTTTTGACATTTAAAATGCGCAGGGGGGTCCGCCGATGCGTCAAAATGGAGAAGTTTTAAACTTTTTAGTAATGAGTTTTATATTGAAAGGGAAATTGTTGGCCATTCAAAATCAATAGTTAAGTAATAATAGTTATATTATGCGTAAATAACCACAAAACTGCTTTTTAGTTGAACAACAGTCTAACTAGTGGAGGTCTAACTAAAACACGGTCCAGTCAAAGAGTTACGAAGCAGAGAATAAACCCCAATAAAAAAAAAATTATACACAAACTTTAACCCAGTCCAACGATTCCACATATTGTTTGGATGATACCCTGAACAGGTCGTTAGGCTCTTGGATCATTAGATGTTTATTAGGGAAGACTGTACAGATTTTTTTTATTGGCGATTTGCGGCAAAGCCAAAATTAGTCATGCGACACCTATGATTCAGCTCATGAACTGGCAAAGTGATACAGTTTGCTTTTTTTCACCCGTAAGTGAGTCGTAGCTTACAACAAAATCTTCATTATCTTCTCGGAAAAAGCTTACCACTGCCAAAATATGAATGAAACGAGTAAGAAATTTAGTTTTATTTGCAATTATTCTGAAATTACAGCCATTTGCAACTATTTCACTCACATATTTCTTCGAAATGTAATCGAGGTATTATTGTGGTTATAAAAAATCGTTCCATAAATAAAGTTCCAACTCGAAACCGAGACCCAATCAATACCAATGTCATACTCCTTCATATTTTGAACTACGTAGGAGATTCAGTGAAGACTATCGGAGAGAAGGATCGGCTGTGCATGATACAAAGCTGACACTTTCCTATTAGCCGGATATATTCTTTCCTCGCCTGATCTGGAGAGTTTCATGAATTTACACCATCTCATGAAGGTTTAGCTTAACTTAGGACGAACAGGAAATGCTGTTGCGGCGGCTACGGTGCTCAACAAATTACATTTCAAAACAGCGCGCATATAGCTCTGCGAATAATGTTAGAAACCACTGTTTTACACTCTTTTCGCAAGATGTTTACTCATCATCTTATAAAATGATGGTTTTCCTTCATTTTCATAAACAATTATCAACAAATTGATCGGTAATTTGGTGTTTAAAAGTCATTTTTTACCAATGTTTACATACAATATATGCACTATGACAGAACAGAATAAAATCAGCAACACTTTCCTTCCAGCGCTATCTGCGAGCGGTTTCAACGTAGAATCGCCAATTAGGATGCACATTTCCAACAAAGCTATCTGACAGCTCTGGAAAATTTTAATATGGAATCAAGATGTAAATGTTAGAAAGGTGTAAACATTGTCGCGTCTGGGTCAGGGTTACCATATTCACAGATTTTTCTGTAATGTCACAGATTTTTTTCACAATTTTTGATCACAGATTCTTTTTCACAGATGACAGATTTTTTGCATTTTGTCATCACAGATGGCAAAAAGATTTTTTTCGCCGAAACACAGATGTCAATGTGGCATCCCTGGTCTGGGTGTGTTTCTTGATAGTCAAATTGTTCGATGTTAGGTCAACACTAAGACAAGACGTGACAATCGGCTTCTTATTTTTCCTTCGATATTCTTCTTTTCGCGCATTTTCTTCCTGCCATCTTCCGAACAGTGTTGCTATTTTTATTAATGAAAATGAAGGCTTGTTAATTTATTTTATGCCGGCAATATTTTGTATCTTGAATCCACTATATTGGTGAATGGCACCGTTTTTCTATATCATGGGTGTTTAGTAAGGTTTGATGAAGCCATTTTCTGAAAAATTTTAGATTATATTGTGGTTTCTGTCTTATTTTTGTTAAAGATAATCAACCACGTATACGGTAAATGCATGATAAATACTTGTTTCACTTTGCCGTACAATTTCTTTTCAATTTAGTCATTTTATTTGTCAAAAGTAATGACAATCTTTTCTATAAATATTGCAACACTGCCAAACATCATTTCGCTATCTCTGCAGTAACATTGCGTACGGTAAAAAAGTCAGAATCAACCAATCAGGAGCTGGACCATTCTGACGTAAAATTGGAACAAAACGCCCCCTATTGTCATGTCACGTGTTATTGAATCGTGTGAACACTGTGAGATCGAGATATTACAAATTTACATATATTCAGTTTTAAATTTAAATCTGTGTTCACGAAGGACTACCCTCCAATGATCATTCTCTTGCATAGACCGTTTACAATATTAAATTATAGTCTCGTCAAACAGCAAGTGGCATAAACCCCAATATGATAACGGATAAGATTTTTACATATGTGACGCCAGTGTTTTGATTTTACATCCGACAGGATTGGGATGGCGTAAATACTACATCATTCTAAAAAACAAATCATTAATTGGAACAAATTGATTTGAATATAACAATTTAGCATTTTCAAGTTTTCTGAGTTTTTCAGAGTTTGCCACCAATAATCTTATTATACACATGCCTACACCTTATGATGATTACCTTGAAACGACTTTGTGTTTGTCAAATTGGTCACTCTTCGCATTTTTCTTTTGATACGCAATTCTCACTTCGACATAGATCTTTCATGAGGGCCTAAATCAGTGATGCCGCAAGTCCAGATTTATGTAGAAAGGTACAGATTTCTGAAGTATTTTTGGCACAGATTCTGTACGGTACCCGAATAAACATCTAATGATCCAAGAGCCTAACGACCTGTTCAGGGTATCATTCATACATTATGTGGAATCGTTGGACTATGTGGGTTAAAGTTTGTGTATAATTTTTTATTAGGGTGCAGATTACAGATTTTTGTAAAAAAGTACAGATTGGTACAGATTTTTTACATTACAGCAAGGTAAAATAATTTAACCCTGCGATGCATCCCAGTAAACAGTTGAGTTAGGCAGCAGTGATGCCAAGAATCTGAAGTGGAGCTGGTACTGATTGAGCTTGAACTGAAGCTGACATTATAATGCAATATGCGAGAAACATGCTTCTAGCAAATCAAAGGGATGATGTCTAATAAAAGCTGAGCGAATCTTCTCGGAGTGCATACGTTTACTCTGATGTACTCCATTTGAATTCCTGCAAGCCGGTTTCTCGCATCTTATTTCCAACCCCATCTCAGCTTCTCGCCGCTACTCTGTTGCCCACCATTGGTTGGCAAACAAAGTGGCAGTGAAAATTTGAGCTGGAGCTGATATTGACATTACCCAGTCAAACTCATCCAGAATTCTAACTGGTTTCCCACACTACTTTTAAAGTGAACGGCAAGTTACGGCGCCGCCTTTTAGTTTACTGGGTTCTTGCGGAATTCCAGCTCAAATAAAACAACCGAGTCAGAATGTCTGGTTTGATTTCCCCGAATGGAAAATATGTAGAAGAAAAATGATTTTTTTTAACAACCTCGTTATTGTTTGGGAACATAATCCGATCCTTCTTTCGATAGAAGAGTGCAGATAGAAAGGATCCCGGTACAGATTTAATTGTGGCAATACTGGCCTAAATCGCTAATGTAAGAAAACCGAGTTTTCGCTACTATGATATTATGCGACTAAAATACTGCAAGGTAGCGGTAAAAATGATCGAAAACATTTCCTTTTGAGATTTTCACTATGGAAATATGCCAAAATGTAATGGTGGATTATGAAAAAAGAATATTTTTGTTCATTTAATTGTTTCTTATGTATTGGCACAAAAATTACTCATTACTGAAAACTTGAAAACATTTCCATTTTGACGCATCGGCGGACCCCCCTGTGCATTGGAAATGTACAAAACTATTGATTTTCAACGGCCAACAATTTCTACTTCAATATAAACTCATTGCCAAAAAGCTGAAAACATTTCCATTTTAACGCATCGGTGGACCCCCCTGCGCATTGTAAATATACAAAAGTATTGATTTTCAGCGGCCAACGAATTCCCCTTCAATATAAAACTCATTACTGAAAACTTGAAAACATTTCCATCTTGACGCATCGGCGGACCCCCTGCGCATATTAAATGTCCAAACTATTGATTTTCAACGGCCAACGAATTCCCCTTCAATATAAAACTCATTACCAAAAAGCTGAAAACATTTCCATTTTAACGCATCGGCGGACCCCCCCTGCGCATTGTAAATGTACAAAACTATTGATTTTCAACGGCCAACAATTTCTCCTTCAATATAAAACTCATTGCCAAAAAGCTGAAAACATTTCCATTTTAACGCATCGGTGGACCCCCCTGCGCATTGTAAATATAAAAAAGTATTGATTTTCAGCGGCCAACGAATTCCCCTTCAATATAAAACTCATTACTGAAAACTTGAAAACATTTCCATCTTGACGCATCGGCGGACCCCCTGCGCATATTAAATGTCCAAACTATTGATTTTCTACGGCCAACGAATTCCCCTTCAATATAAAACTCATTACCAAAAAGCTGAAAACATTTCCATTTTAACGCATCGGCGGACCCCCCTGCGCATTGTAAATGTACAAAACTATTGATTTTCAGCGGCCAACGAATTCCCCTTCAATATAAAACTCATTACTAAAAAGTTTAAAACATTTCCATTTTCACGCATCGGCGGACTCTCCTGCGCATTTTAAATGTCAAAATTATTGATTTTCAACGGTCAACAATTTTCCCTTCAATGTAAAACTCATTACTGAAAACTTGAAAACATTTCCATTTTGACGCATCGGCAGAGCCCCTGCGCATTGTAAATGTTCAAAACTATTGATTTTCAACGGTCAACAATTTTCCCTTCAATGTAAAGCTCATTACTGAAAAGTTGAAAACATTTCCATTTTGACGCATCGGCGAACCCCCCTGGGCATTGTAAATGTTCAAAACTATTGATTTTCAACGGCCAACGAATTTCCCTTCAATATAACTCATTACTAAAAAGTTTAAAACATTTCCATTTTCACGCATCGGCAGACCCCCTGCGCATTGTAAATGTACAAAACTACTGATTTTCAACGGCCAACAACTTCTCCTTCAATATAAAACTCATTACTAAAAAGTTGAAAACATTTTAATTTTGACGCATCAGCGAATTGTAAATATACAAAACTATAGATTTTCAATGGCCAACAACTTTCCTTTCAACTATACTATGTGACCGCTAACATTTTGCTTGCAGTCCTTTCCTATAGCACGCGAAAAACGAACTGCCGCACATTCCAATCTTGCAAATATGAGCCATGAATGTCGTTCACTACATTCATTTTGAGCCGCTGCTATGAAATTTATTTGCAACAGTTCCAACGCAACGGATGATGCAAGTAAAATACACGGGCCATTCACATACATTCGCAACAGCTAGCGAACGAAACCCAACTACGGCAGCAAGCCGAATAACCGAACTTTCACGAACATGTAACAGGCACGATCAGCAGCACGAACGTTTTTGCTTTGCTCTCGTCCGTTTACATGCACAGCAGCCGAAGTCAAACTAGCAGCGGTGCTGTCGTATTGGTTTTTTCCCGAACTTTCGCTTAAAAATGTCATTTGAAATGACTTCTTCCAGCCTTGGTAATGACATTACTAACGCCTCGTGTACGGGCCCCTTATGAGAATTCCGTCATTACTCCCCTTCACGATCATTAAAAGTGGCATTACTGTTCAGTAATGACATTACTAGCGCATCGTGTAAGGGGCCCTAAGGGATCACCCATAAATGACGTAGCATATGGGGAAGGGAGAGTTTTGTATTTTGTGATGATGTGTGACGACAGGGGGTAGGGGGTCATATCATGCTACGTAGCTTTTTTAAAGGGGAATAGGGACACTTACACGCGCAATAAAAGTGTCATTACTAAGTGGTGTCATTATTGGAATTGTATGGGAATTCCAACATTACTCGCCTTACACGTTCATTAAAAGTGACATTACTGCTCAGTAATGACATTACTAACGCCTCGGGCCCCTAATGATGTTTCATTTCAAACGAGTCAAATCCATATTGTGTTTTGAGAGGTTGTTAGGGCCCCTTAAGGGGCCCTTACACGCGCAATAAAAGTGTCATTACTACCCGCATAATTATGTACCATATGCCAACCATTGCATCAAACGTTTCAAAACCATTTTCAATATGGTTCGTTCAACAATAGATTAACCATTGCCTAGTATAATATCGAACATAACCAGTGTCGTTTTTCCATACTCGACCATACAGACAACGGGTCGTTAAGAACAGTCACCATACCAAAATATACTGTTTTTCATATACATTTTGACAACATACCATTCAAGAACCATACAGATTATGGTGGCATGCATATTTTAGGTCTAGCGATGGATAAAATCCCGTATAAATAAATACTATACCAGAAATCTTCGGAACCATTTCTAAACTATTCGTATAATGCTCACCATATTGGGAATACTACTGATATATTTCAACATTATAATTGAACTGTTATACTACCATACCCATTTTAGTTACCATTTCCAATATCTTCCGTGTATCCTATATTGGAGATTTGTATACTACATTGTCCTTTGGCGCCAGAGGTTAATATTGCTCTGGTGGGCTTTGTTATCCATATATCTGTTTACCCTGCTCCAAAAATCTGTAGTTTAAGATGGTCAAAAATCCTCGTCTAACAATATTACGGAGATAGCTCAATTGGATAAAGTGTCAGTCCACTTAGTGTCAACGAAGCATTCTTCAGAAGATGCCGAGAGCAAAATAATATTTCATTAATCGATAGAATTGAAATGTGAAGAGGAAGAGATTTTTTTCTCCAGCTAATATTTTATCCATCGCTAGACCTAAAATATGCATGCCACCATAATCTGTATGGTTCTTGAATGGTATGTTGTCAAAATGTATATGAAAAACAGTATATTTTGGTATGGTGACTGTTCTTAACGACCCGTTGTCTGTATGGTCGAGTATGGAAAAACGACACTGGTTATGTTCGATATTATACTAGGCAATGGTTAATCTATTGTTGAACGAACCATATTGAAAATGGTTTTGAAACGTTTGATGCAATGGTTGGCATATGGTACATAATTATGCGGGATATTAGCTCTTAAGGGTACCTTAAGAGTCCGTATTGAATTACTGTAACAATATCGTCAATACAGTGTATTGACTAAAATATTGAACGCGTAAGGGCCGCCGAAAGACAACGATACTAGGTGTAAACCAACAGAATACCGTATGCAATAAAATTACAATTACAATTACAATTACGTATTAACAATGTGCATTTCAAATGGATTGGCGTATTGAAGCAATATCGACAATACTGTATTGACGGAAATAATAAACGTGTAAGGGCAGCTAAATACGAAAACTAACCCATTTTTCAAAAAAGCCGTAAGTTGGAACAATTATCACGAATGGTCCCTTTACAAAAAAAAAATCCATTCGAAGATAATCCAACTGCTTATTTCCTTGACCTGAAATACAGTGTAAACTAACAGGCTTTCGTAAAAATGATAAAATAAAAATACAAACTGCTACGTACAGTCAATCTTCGTCCTGACAAAAGGTTTATCCACCAGACTCTCGTTCGATTAATAAATTACAAGAAAAATGTTAAGACTAAAAAGGATACTTAATATAAGCATTTTTGTTTGTTGGTCAAACGCCAGAACTTCGCCTTCAATGTTTTGATTGTAACATGTTGTACAAGCTACGGTACTTCCTATCGAAAAACAATCCTGAACTAACCCAGCCATATTTAAACAAATTACTTCACTCGCACTTCACTGCACCAGCTCACATGCCAAAAACCAATAAGAGAAGAGACGACAACAGGCTTCTTGCTCTTCTTATGGCGATTTCGCTTGAACCTGAAACTGAGTCAGGTTCTAACCCCAACCGCTGTCAGTTCATACATTTTGACAGCAGTTGGGGTTAGGAACTGACTCAGTTTCGCCTCAAACGAAAACCACATTAATTTTATTTATCAGGGCCTGTCGCAATTCCAAAGACAACAAGCATCCATCGTTGCCAGATTTCATTTGCCTGTTTTAGACAGTTGCTGAAAATAATTGTACCTCAAATATCGATCCTCTGTCAAGAATTCACAGTACTAGCTGCATTTGAAAATTAAATTTTATGTTTATTCGTGTCTCTCTTAACAATACACATAGTTATATCGTCATTCAGGGTATTTATTCAATTTGCATGAAATGTGCATGTGAATGAAAAGTAGCCAAAATAAATTCAGCAGCACTGTTTTTCATTCCGTTTGAAAATATTATGAACGCTCTTGACTGTCAAAACGACCAATCAGAAGCTGGTTCAATATTGAGGTTAGGACTGGATCAAATTGGCTACGCATTGCCCAGTTAAACTCAGCCGGAAATGAACCGGAATTCTGGCTGGTTCCAGTTCGTATTCCGGCTCTAGTGACACAACCGATTCTAGTTAGAATCGGTTGTGTCACTGGAGCCGGAATACGAACTGGAACCAATCAGAATTCCAGTTCATTTCCGGCTGAGCTTTACTGGGTGTCTTCTCTTATCTTCCCAGTCAAAAAAAATGCGGACGAACGTGGTTAGGCGATTTAAACAGTTTGACGTTTGACTCAACTCGCCTGTGCTAATTGCCCCTAGGAACAAATGCAATTAGCGAATGCGATTTAAAGGCAATTTCAATACTTAGTCAAATTTTCTGACCGCTGAAATGGACTTCGTTGTTTTTCGCGTTTTTCAAACATGGCGGTTCATGTTTGGTTTAAGCTTAAAATTGTTTTTTGGACAATTGGTGTGTTTTCACTTGTACTTTGTTTGTCGAGTGCACTTCATTTAGCCAACGAATGTGGGAAATTGTGGAATCGTGTGTAAGTATAGTAGAACAAGATCTCTGACCTAAAGTCTTAATGAACGTCAGATTGTGATAGGTTTTGAAGGGCAATACCAAATTCGCCATTGAGGGCAATACCAAATTCGCCATTGATTCTTCCTATATCCTTCCTATATTTTCATATTAGGCAATTAAGGGCGATTAAATGGCGCGTTCCTTGGGCGATTTAAGGGCGGGTTGGGCGGCAAAAAAATGACGGCGGCAAATCGCCCAAATGTTGCATTTGAAATAGCCCCCAAATTGCCAGTAATTTGCTGGCAAATTGAAGGGCAATTAGCGCATCCGTGTTGGCAAATAGCCCCCCGTTAGCCAGCAACTTGCCCTTTTTGACTGGGTTAGGGTTCAAGCGAAATCGCCATTAGTAAATTCAAATGGGCCCATTAGGGGCCCTTAGACGAGCAATAAAAGTGTCATTACTAAGTAGTGTCATTACTGGAATTGTATGGGAATTCTATCATTACTCGCCTTACACGTTCATTAAAAGTGACATTACTGCTCAGTAATGACATTACTAGCGCCTCGTGTAAGGGGCCCTATTGACAAGACAACGCGGTCAAAAAATGCGGACGAGCATTACCACCCTGTCAAAAAAATGCGGACGAACATGGTCAGGCGATTTAAACAGTTTGACGTTTGACTCAACTCGCCTGTGCTAATTGCCCTTAGGAACAAATGCAATTTGCAAATGCGATTTAAAGGCGATTTCAACAATTAGACAAATTTTCTGGCGGCTGAAAAGGACTTGGTTGTTTTTGCGTTTTTCAAATATGGCGGTTCATATTTGGCTTAAGCTTAATATAGTTTTTTTAAACGATTGGCGTGTTCTCGCTTGTATTTTGTTTGTCTAGTACACTTCATTTAGCCAACGAATGTGGTAAATTGTGAAATCGTGTGTAAATATAGTGGAACAAGATATCTGACCTAAACTCTTAATAAAAGTCAGATTGTGGTAAGTTTTGGTGTGCAATGCCAATTTCACCATTGATTCTTCCTATAGTTTGGTGGTGATTACCTAGTGTAGTGATAAGTTTATGTGAGTAGATAATGAATCCGAAAATAAGTAATATTTGTAATTTTCGGTTGTACGTCATTTCCCGGTATACCATTCCCCGGAATACCCCGGAAAACTATTTCCCGGAATGTACCATATTGGTACATTCCGGAAAATAGTATTCCGGGAAATGGCACATTCCGGGAAACGATATTCCGGGAAATGGGACATTCCGGTAAATGATATTCCGCGAAATAGTACATTCCGGGAAATGGTTTTCCGGGAAACGACATTCAATCGTAATTTTCATATTAGGCAATTAAGGGCGATTAAATGGCGCGTTCCCTGGGCGATTTATGGGCGATTTATGGGCGATTTAAGGGCGGGTAGAGCGGCTAAAAATGACGCCGGTAAATCGCCCAAATGTTGCATTTGAAATAGCCCCCTAATTGCCCATCAATTTGCTGGCAATAAACCTTTCTCGTCAAAAATTTTTATATGATAGGATGCTTCCTTTTTTATCCCCAATTCGTTACTGCTGATTGCCGCGATGATTTGGTACCTCTAACTATTGAAAAAATCAAAAATAGTGCAAGCTGCTCATTTAACCCCATATTCTGAATACCTATCTTGCCTTGTTTCCCCGTATTTTTACACCATTTGGATGAATTTCCTGTGGGGAATACTAAAAGGATGCCAGATCTGCATATATATTAGTAAATCTGCAGATTTTGCATTTTCACTGCAGATGTTTTGCAGATTACAAATATTTAGCAGAACAAAGCCTATGCCAGCCAATTTATACACAAGCCTTTAACATTTTTGATCATTTAAAATATATACATACTACATTTCTATGTCAAATTTATTGAAGATTTTTGTAGCAATCTGCAGACTTTTATATTTTCACTGCAGGCTATTGTTTAAATAGACCTGGCATCACTGATGCTGAAATGATTCATTCATATACCTGTCAAAAACATAGAGCATTGCATGAAAATGTATAACCTCACTTTTCTGATAGTTCAGTGTGCTTGTTTACCTAAAACTTGTTTACATGGACTTTTAAAATTTACGGCTGGATGTTGTTGGCTCGAATCAAAACTTGTCGAAAGTAAACAAAGTTCATTTCATATCGTCAACCTGGCGCCCAGGTGGTGAAATCTACGGAGTGCTGGAGCGTTGCCAAAAAGAATTATTTTCAGTTTAAATTTTACTAAACATCCCAGTTTAACTCAGCCGGAATGCTGGCTGGTTCTAAATCGTATTCCGGCTGTTGTGACACAACCGATTCAAGTTAGAATGTTCAAGGGGTACCATTTCGATGCGGCTTAGCCGCATAACCGAGGCCTAGGAACCGAAGCGGCGCAAAGCCGCTGAGGATCCGCCGGGAGAGGTGGCCACCGACATGCAGTCAGAAGCAAGCGAACCTGTGACCCACTCGTTTGCCCGGCTTACTCAAACATAGGGGCTATCCCTAGTTTAAGTCCGACTGAGCGGTAGCGAAGTCGGATAGCACGCGCAAAAGCGATGTGGCGTAGCCACATTGGGTGCTGGACACAAAATAAAATTGGCAACGCTAGTAAAATGTAAACACAAATGAACACTCCGGATGAACCTATCGTCAATTGACATTTCGACGAGTTTTGATTCGAGCCAATAATATGGGCCCAAATTTACATTACTTGAATACTTTCGATGCTCTTTGAAAGACTATCAACTCAAGAGGGATGAGAATTGGAACAATGGGAACCTGGTGCCACATTATGCAACCAATTCGGATCGACCTTTTCACACAAGCTTGAATACAATAAACCTTTCGTTTCGAGATGCGTAATGTCACCCCATATATACATTGACCAATCGGCGCTGAATGCAAAACCCGGTGGCATATGCTGAATCGTTAGATCAAGCATTGGGCTATAAAACGATTGCTTTCTGGATGATGGATAAGGATTTGTACACATTTGTTTGTTTGCTCGTGGGTTAAGTCCTAACAAGATGATCCGATTTATTACTCATTTTTAGGTGGTGAAGTTTACCTGAACTTTATAGGTAACGAATTCGGTCGATGATAAGTTGTTGAAATGATCGTTCAATGTCCATACCGAAAAACGTTTCCATTGGTCAGAATGCCTACCAGCGTATGATAGCTGCAAACATGAGGACAACAAGGTTATCGCTTTCGAATGGAACAATTATTTATTATTCGTGTTCAAGTTCCATTACAGCAAAAGTTTCGTCGATTGACGATTATCGCATTGTCGTTGATTTAGCCGGCAAATGCAAAACAGTGGTCGGCACTGACGATAAGGAGTAAGAAGGATTGGATAGGAGTGATAAGAATGCAGAGCATTATACATTCTGGAAGAATATCAGCACAGAGAAAAGACGTCCATCTTCAGCATTCAACTTGTGTAAAATCTCTAACGGTTTCGAAGGTAGTTGGGATATCCAAACCAGGTGCGCTACTGTCGTCATGTTTTTTGTGGCTGAGTTCGACAGAATTGACAGCGGTTATTTCTCTACCCAGTCAAACTAGTCCGGAACCGGTTCGGACTTCCAGCATGAATTCCAGTTAAAATGCATCAACCGATAGAGTCGGAGTCGGTTGTTTTCTTTGAGCAAGAATCCATACTGAATCCATTTAGGATTTCGAACCGGTTCCGGAATGGATTTGACGGATAGTTGGGATAAGTTGGTTTGGCGGCGCTAGTGTTTATCGTATATTAATTCAAATGTTTACACACGTTTTTTAAATATTTTTATTCGATCATGGATGTCTGTTCTCTGTGATATCAGGGAGGAGAAATTATATGTAAATTTATATTATATCCCGAGTTGCCATCATTTTTGCACCGCAATAAAGCTTTCTGCAACTGCTGTCTTGCTCAAATTGGCAGGAAATAACTAGGCAGCGAATGATAAATTGCATAGTCAATTTATTTACTTTTTCGGAAGGATAAGTAATTAGTATGTTGTGAATATATATGTGTCACCGGTGCCGTGTGTTATGGTGGTACCGGACGGAACCGTTGGTCAGCAAACCGTCCTTGTCGTACTGGTCATAGATGCGACGTTTTTTCTCATCTGATAGCACTTGACATGTTTCGGAAATCTGTCTTAACGCTCTCTACTTAGCGCAGGATACGCGAAACCGCTGCTAGCTTTCGAAAGAAAATTCCTAGCTGCTGCTACTCTATCAGTCTTTCTCTCGACTGAAGACTACAATTTCGGTCGACTAAATTGTGCTATGAAAATTGTACTTCCTGGAATTTCACCTAACGAGATCAATTTCGCTGCGTTCCAATATTGATTGCCTCTGTAGGTGATGATGTGTGTGTATTCACTTCGGCAGCCAGGTCTTATGTTTTGGGTAATTTTGCTATCTTATTCTGCTGAATAAATCATCTGGCTAAAGCCTCTACGTTATACTATGGTCACTTTAAAATCGCATTGCTATTTAATCTTGTAGCTGTTGGCAAGTCAGTCCTGGCACTGTTCTCGACTAATCCTGGCACTATACCGCTGACGTCGCACTTATTACGGTGATCAAACTTGGCGAGAGCGGCAGTGGTTTCGTCGGAATTGTTCACTCGACAAGCAGGAAGTGCAAGGACTCTGCTACTTATGCCTGAGCCCCTCGTTGAAATCTTCGTCCTGTCGGAGTGTTAGCTTCGTCCGATACCGGAGCGTATTGCTGAACCGAAGCAGTCTGCTACTGGCGCTGCTTCCTTCGAATCGGAATCGCTGAATATTCCCGTTAGCCGAATGTCCAACGTGGCCGAAGGCAACCGGTTGCAGCAACACCACCAACCGTAGCTGAAATTTTGGCCTGCCAAGTCCCTGCCATTGACATAGCGACAGACGCAGGTTGGACCATCGGTTGACTCGGTGCCGGACAGGGCGAAACAGCTGCAATAGGAGCGGACCTAGTATGGGGTGTTAAGGTCATCAATTGCCATAGATCACCAAAATGCTCTGCGACTAACATTGTGAACAAAACAAACCAAACGAAATTGATCGCAACAACGATAAAATAATCCAAATTCTACCCAAACATTTGAAAATGAGAAAAAGGCAAAAGAAGTTTTGGTCGAATTCATTATAATTCTATTTAAAAATTGAATACTGTTTTATTTAGTTTGATTGCGCATATTGTTTACATCAGTCACACCCCTTAATTCATTGAGTACGTATTTCACTGCCTTTATAATCCTTTTGGAATCAGTTACAATAATCCTTTATAATCATTTTATAATAAGTGTATTGCTAGTTAGGACTTTTATATCAGCCGGGCTCTTTTATAATTTGTTATAAAATCATTATCAAAATTCTTCATAATCCATTGTTGCGTTACGTTTATGTACGTGGCCAGATAGATAGTTTTTAACTGGGACGGAACGTGTGGATACGAAAAAACCTAATGTCAATTGTAGCCAGGGGGAGCTGTCAAATGCAGCCAAAGGGAACCGTCAAATGCAGTCAGGGGGGACTGTCAAATGTACCCGAATAGAAATGTACAGTAACAAAACCATGATTTTCACTGTGACAGTACAGTAATTTTACAATAATTTAAAGTAAGTTTTACTGTTTTGCTACAATACAAATACAATAAACTTTAACGTTTTTACAGTAAATTTCAATGTAAAATAGACTTTTACAGTGAAAAAGGGGGGGGGGGGGGGTGGTTATGTATCTTAAAATTAAAAAAATCAATTTTTCTCCATACATTTTTTTCTCCAAAACAGTAAAATTTACTGTGAATTCACTGTATCAGTTTTTTGCTGAACAGTGAAATTTATTGTAACATGAAATTTTATTGTAAATATACTGTGAGAACTTGGCATCGAACAGTGTTGAAACAGTAATAACTATAATATTTATTGTTTTATGATTGTTTGTAGGGTAAATGCTATTGTAAAATTCTATCCGGGTAGCCAGTCCATTTAAAATATGTGAGGAAGAAAGAGTGGCTATGCAAGACAAGAGATAAAATGAACAGAAAAACCTGTTTTAATCCACCTAGCGGTGCAATTGTGCCTTTCTCATCTCTCTAAACTATGGCACGGAGGCTTTTTATGTTCAACATAATTGTGGAAATGTCCATTACATTCTTAGTACACTTTGCACTTATACACAATGGCATGCCAGCCACGAACTTGATGAGCTACGTGTCGACGGTGAAACACTTGAAACAAAAAAAATATCATACTCCATTAGCCTAATCAGCATTAGATCAATGTTATCTGCTTGCTAACTCATTTTGTCATGCGGGGATGGGTATGTGAGGAGGGCGAAAGTCCCATGAACGAACGACTCCCCAGCTTAAATTGGTATGATTTGTAATATAGTGGCGGTTTAAAGATGATGGGGTTGAAAGGGAGGGGTATGAGGTGGTGGTCTGAGGGGTGATTTAAGGAGATTTTTAAAGGAGGGGAGTGAACAGTAGAGGGGGGGGGGGGGTGTAACCCCTCTCCGTAAACCATCAACTACGCCCCTGTTAAAATCCAGAAACCTTATGCGAGTCGAAAAAAAATTTGGCCGGGATTAGGTTGACGTTTTTCAGAGTGATTGCATAACCTTTCTATATGAGAAAGGCAAAAATGTGCAAAATCCAAAAAAGTGAATCTTCGTCAAATTTTTTTCGTGTTTGCATCAAATCTCGACGTTTTATGCACCTTGAATACATTTAGCATCAAAAATAAAAATTCTATTTTTATTTTTTCCTATAGTTTTTATGAGAAATTTCTGTGTGGCCGCACTCTGAAACCCGTAATTCCGGAAGCAGAATTCCGATCGATCCAAAATTCAATAGCAGCCGATGGGAAAGTTGCACCTTTCATTTGAGACTAAGTTTGGGCAAATCGGTCCAGCCATCTCTGAGAAAAATGAGTGACATTATTTGACACATACGCACATGCATACACACACATACACACACATACACACACACATACACACACATACAGACTTTTTCCGATCTCGACGAACTGAGTCGAATGGGATATGACACTCGGCCCTCCGGGCCGGGATTAGGTTGACGTTTTTCAGAGTGATTGCATAACCTTTCTATATGAGAAAGGCAAAAATGTGCAAAATCCAAAAAAGTGAATCTTCGTCAAATTTTTTTCGTGTTTGCATCAAATCTCGACGTTTTATGCACCTTGAATACATTTAGCATCAAAAATAAAAATTCTATTTTTAATTTTTCCTATCGTTTTTATGAGAAATTTCTGTGTGGCCGCACTCTGAAACCCGTAATTCCGGAACCAGAATTCCGATCGATCCAAAATTCAATAGCAGCCGATGGGAAGGTTGCACCTTTCATTTGAGACTAAGTATGGGCAAATCGGTCCAGCCATCTCTGAGAAAAATGAGTGACATTATTTGACACATACGCACATACACACACATACACACACACATACACACACATACAGACTTTTTCCGATCTCGACGAACTGAGTCGAATGGGATATGACACTCGGCCCTCCGGGCCGGGATTAGGTTGACGTTTTTCAGAGTGATTGCATAACCTTTCTATATGAGAAAGGCAAAAATGTGCAAAATCCAAAAAAGTGAACCTTCGGCAATTTTTTTTCGTGTTTGCATCAAATCTCGACGTTTTATGCACCATGAATACGTTTAGCATCAAAAATAAAAATTCTATTTTTAATTTTTCCTATAGTTTTTATGAGAAATTTCTGTGTGGCCGCACTCTGAAACCCGTAATTCCGGAACCAGAATTCCGATCGATCCAAAATTCAATAGCAGCCGATGGGAAGGTTGCACCTTTCATTTGAGACTAAGTATGGGCAAATCGGTCCAGCCATCTCTGAGAAAAATGAGTGACATTATTTGACACATACGCACATACACACACATACACACACATACATACACACATACACACACACATACAGACTTTTTCCGATCTCGACGAACTGAGTCGAATGGGATATGACACTCGGCCCTTCGGGCCGGGATTAGGTTGACGTTTTTCAGAGTGATTGCATAACCTTTCTATATGAGAAAGGCAAAAAGAAAAAGAAAACATCTATCCACAGGTTCTGTCCCAGGATTTTAATAGAGAACATCAAAATTCGATTTGTTTGCATTTGGCAGTAGGCTTTTTTCAAATGTTTGGCTAGAAATTCCTTGCTTCTTCAATGAATCATGTACAAGAAAAGTAAAAATGTTAAATTTAACGGGACAATGTATGATGCCGACATCAATTAAAAAATACAGCTGAGCGACCTTGTTGGGAAAGTGTTAACATTTGGCAGCGAACGAAACCAAGTTTCTCATACTATGATCGAATCAACAAAAATTCCAAGATCATGTAAACAATCTCTTTGAACTGTCAAAAAAGTGAGGTTAAACATTACCGTGCAACGTTCTCCACCGAGAGGTTCACTTTAGTTTGTTTACATAACCAATGAACTTTGTACCGCGACTCACCACTTCATTTGCCGCGTTGCCAGGAAGCCAAGCAAAAATATACAAAACAGTGCTGCCCAAACACATATTTTGAGTCCCACCATTCTTGCAATGGTGAAAAAAATACTCAACATTCTTGCATTTTTCAAAATTAAAAAAATCATTAAAAAATCACGATAGCTCTTAAAAGTCCCATTTCAGCGGAAATATTCTTAAAAATGTGTAGTATTTTGAATAAAAATAAGAAAAAAAGGGGGTTAGGTCTATTAGGGTCTATTGCTGAACTGAAAATTATAGAATAGAAATTAATTTTTAGTATTCTTTACAGATTTAACTCGCCGCGCAGATAGCTCTGAATTAGACCCGCTGGTGCCCTAAGACGATTTCGCTAGATTTTCAGAGCACTGTGCACCCAGTGCATTAACGCAAGTGACGGAAGGTTATCGAAAAGTTTAGTGAAAATGAAAATTCCAGTAATGATGATGATTTTCCCAAACGGTTCGTTTTCGAGAGGTTTTTATTTGTTCTTTGGCATTAGGATTAGCGATAATAATTTAAATCAAGGATACTACTGGGAAGTCACCTTTAGAAAGAGTCGATGTCGAAGTAAAATTTGGAACTATGCACGCATGCACTTCAGAGATAGCGTGATATCAGGAGCTGCGATTCCATTTCAACGTTTTTTGTGAAAAGGGCGATACTTGCAAATGTAAACATAAGGCTTTTTTCATACATGCGAATGAGGGCTTTGAAACGCAACAAATTAAACTAAAAATTTGGATTCTGCGATATTGCTTTGTTAAACTACAGCAAAAAATACAACGGGTGAAACTGTATTTTTGTTTGTTTATTTAAAGTTTCGCCCTCCACGCCCCATGCAAACAAACAGAGCGATACTTTTTTTGCTAACAGTTTAGAGGCGAAACTGTTTTTTCGTATTTTTTAGGATTATCAGCTGTAAATAGTAACAATGATCGCTATTGAAAAAACCCGAACGAAATCGGTGGTGTAAAACGGTAGTTAAAAAAAACTTCAATGCTGATAGGTGGGACCGAAAAAGTAAACAATAGCCAAAGGGGCGATACTATCATTTTGTCAATTTCAATAGCAAAAACAAATTTTAATTTAATAATTTCAAATACTTTATGAAGTTTTGGGTTTCGATCACTGAATCATGCGATCTAGGATGTAAAAAACACAATAGTTCTTAAATAGGAAATAAAACCAAGTCTGGAAATATTCACTGTTAATTTTCTTTGAATGGTGTCAATGCTAGTATCGCTTTACTCAAGAAAAAGTGTTGATTTCTTAGTTCTCAGTCGCGTTGAAAATTTGAGTAAAGTATAAACTTCAAATCGATTAAAAAAAATCGATTTTTTGGCTCAGTACAATATATAACCCCTTTAGGAAAATTCAGTTTTCCCACCACAATGCATTGATTGAGGAATTTAAATATTTTATTAACAGAGCATTAGCAATAATTCGTTTGTATGTCTATTTTATGGGCCATTTTTTCGCTTTCCCATTGATTTGGTTTGAGATTTCTAGCACTGATGTTGTCCTATGCTGATTTGAGCGATTCTCTGAGTCCTGCCACTATCCCATGTAGTATGTGTTATCAAAAACATTGCGAAGCATCAAGTTCTAAATGTTCTCAAACGATATAATATCCGAAGAGAGTGATAAGAGTTATAAGAAAAAACTCGAACTCGAAATCAAAACTTCTCACAATTCTTTTTAAAATCACTAGCGGCACGTGGTGTCGAAGCCCTGCAAAATACACTGTTAATCAATACATTAGTTCAAAATTATACGACGTTACTGGTATAAAATACCTAGCAAATTCATCCCCGATAATCCGACAAGTGGTTAGAATATGCTCCTCAAAATAAAAATTGTCATGCAATAATTAACCCATCTTTCAAACATTCAATGCGTTTTTGGGTTGCAAACGGATATTTTACTTTAAATATTAACCTAACCTTTTCCATCGAAAAACGAAAGTTTGAATGTTGAAGTATGTAAGCATACATTTACGTTTAAATATCGAAACTTTTGACTGCACAGTTGATTCTTAGCGCACTGACCAAGAAAGATTTTCAATGGATATCTTCCCGGGCCCCGTGGTGGTGGAGGAACGCTACGTGGGAAGCTGAGCTGCAAGCAACCGGGCGGGTCATAGGTGGTGGATAATGCTTAATCGCGATAGCAACTAGTTGTGATTCGCGACCCGAACCAGCAGCGGGGGCTGACTGCGGGTGTGGTAGGACGAGGTAGTGGGCCCTATACGTTCTAGGCCTAAATACCACATGCCCTAAAGCAGTCCTGACAAGGCGAGCCTGCGCCGCCTTTAAATAAGCGCTTAGCCCAAATCCCTCTCCCGTTATCCTTCCTTCCTTCCTTCCTTCTGCGGCTGTTCGCCCATCTAAATATGGAAGCTGTTCTTCAATGTCAGCTTCTTTCACCGAACAGCCTAGATAAGCCGTGTAGTGTCGGTAGTGGTTGTTTCAACCGGCTAAGAATTACACTACGGACTACCTGTTTCAGTGGTAAAAATCTACCAAACAGGGAACCCCAATTCCATAGTGTCATGCGACCCGTGCTATGGGTAAAATTGTTGAGGGGGTTTAAAACATTCTCAATGGCGAACGGAGCCTGGGAAGAGTCGGGCGAACTCCCCAGTATACTGCATTACGCAGCGGAACGTTCACTCTACACACCGATTTTTTCACCGATGATCCATTTAATTTTGCCGAATTTTTGTTGGCTGGGGGTTTGCTGAGACTCTCGGCTGATGGTAGTTCGGTGAAGTTTTGTTGAGTTTCGATTATCAAATTTCGATGTGTACAGATGAACCTGCCCAGAGGCCGTGTGGTATCCGGCCTAGAATTGAGCCACTGGAGTCCTGCTGCCATGTCGTAGGAGGCGACTGAAAGTAGGAGACCCTAAGTCAAGGTGTAGTTCCGTGCCGAGGACTTAATGACTGGAGGGTCTAAAATATGCCAGTCGCGCACGGAGCATTTTGGGTTTTGCCCTTACTGTGTTATGCGAATCTCTGACACAGTGGACCATTATTTTCTTCGCAAATCGTGGGAATCAAATGATCATGTCCCATTTAAACCTGATATGGCTCGCTAAATGCGTTAACATCCCAACTCGCTTGGTGTCCTCTAGTTGTTGTGCAATTTGTGTTGGAGATGAAATGTACAGTTCTCTAATCAACAATGGTTAGAATAGCACAAGTCAATCTCCAACATAAACGTACAGCAACTATGAATTTATCTCGACTCATGCAGGAAGGTAAAGCTTCCATAGCATTGGTTCAAGAACCGTATTTCCATAAAGGAAACTTCTATTTTGGAAAGTTACTTAACACTGCCTTCATTGCTTACAACAAGACAGGCATGACTAACCCACGTGAAATGCCTCGTGCTTGCATTCTTGCAAATAAGGCTATTGACGCGTGTCTCATATCGGAGCTCACAACTCGCGATATCTGTGTTGTCACAGTTACATTGACTGTCGGAAACGTAGACAAAAAATATATATATTGTTCAGCATACCTACCGCATAACGAATCATCTCCTTCTGATGATTTCAAAAGCGTTGTAGCATATTGTAGCAGAAATGGGCTTCCGCTCATTATCGGCAGTGATGCGAATGCTCATCACATCATTTGGGGCAGCTCAGACATCAATCTGAGAGGCTCTGAACTGATGGAGTACATAAGTAGTACAAATCTCCATATTCTGAATATGGGAAACCGACCAACTTTTGCGAGGTCTGGGAGGGAGGAGGTGTTAGACATAACACTTTGCTCTGATAGAATTTTGCATGAACTGGGAAATTGGCAGGTTCCAAATGAAACTGAACCGTCTCTATCCGATCATAAATATATATTTTTCGATCATTTTGATGTCACCTTCAATGTGGTGACATATCGTAATCCTAAATCTACAAACTGGGACCTCTTTTTGGAAAACTTGGCGACTAAATTTCATGGATATTTTCCAACAATTAGTCAATTAGACGACTTAGATGACGTCGTGGATACGACAAACTCATTCATATTAGCATCCTACGAAGAAGCTTGTCCACTTCGTACTGTTAAATCGACTAGGGGAACCCCTTGGTGGAGGGCTGAGCTTGAAAGAATGAAGAAAGTTATGAGAAGAGCTTGGAACCGGCGTCAGCGTGATGACTCCAGGGCTTTTAGGTCAGCTCGTAGTGCATATAAGAAATGTCTTAGATCTGCAGAACGGGCTGGCTGGCAAAGCCTATGCACTAATGTCTCTAGTCTGAACGAGGCTAGCAGATTAAATAAAATTCTCTCCAAATCGAATGATTTTCAGATGAACTCCTTGAAAACCAGAGATGGTGTTTATGTGACGGACGAAAAAGATGTTCTTAATTGTCTCTTCGACACACACTTTCCAGGTTGTATCGATCCGGAGTTGAACAATGTTCACAGATCTCATTCTGGTGATTCGGACTCGTGGGCGTTAGCACGCACATTGGTTTCCACTGAATCGATCAAGTGGGCAGTTGACAGCTTTGCTCCATACAAATCACCCGGAAAAGATGGAATACTTCCTGTGCTACTGCAAAAGGGATTTGATATTCTTAAACATGTCTTGAAAAAGATTTTGCTTTTTAGTCTTGCTACCGGGTATATCCCGAAAGCATGGCGAGAAATAACTGTTAGATTTATTCCCAAAGGGGGGCGCTCAAGCTATGAAGAAGCCAAGAGTTTTAGGCCTATCAGCTTAAGTTCTTTTCTTCTGAAAGCTTTGGAACGGATAATCGATCATCACATCAGGAACGTTAGTTTAGTTGAATATCCACTGCACAAAATGCAACATGCATATCAGTGTGGGAAATCCACGATCACTCTGCTTCACGATGTTGTTTACAACATTGAGAAAGCCTTCTCGGTCAAGCAATCTAGCTTGGGTGTATTCCTAGATATTGAGGGTGCTTTTGACAATGTGTCCTTCCAGTCTATTCTGGAAGCGACGCGCGGTCATGGGATACCTGCATGTATCTCAGGTTGGATAAACGCAATGCTTAGTAACCGCATACTTTGCTCGTCACTGCGACAGGCTGAGATACGGAAGTTGAGTATTTGCGGTTGTCCTCAGGGCGGCGTTCTGTCACCTTTGTTATGGAACTTAGTAGCTGACGGCTTGTTGAAGAAACTCAATGAGCTTGGATTTCCGACCTACGGGTTTGCTGACGATTACCAAATACTAATTACTGGATTTTGCATCGGAACAATCTTTGACTTAATGCAACAGGCATTAAGCGCTGTCGAACAGTGGTGTCGACAAGTTAAACTATCAGTTAACCCAAGCAAAACTTCAATGGTTCTTTTCACGAAGAAGCGAATAACAACCGGGGTTCGTCCCTTGCAGTTCTTTGATTCTGAGCTACTGTGCGCAGATCAAGTCAAATACGTTGGAGTCATATTGGATTCCAAATTGAATTGGTCTGCTCACATTGAGTTCAGAGTCAAGAAAGCGTGCATGGCCTTCGGGCAGTGCAGACGAACTTTTGGAAAGACCTGGGGTCTCAAACCTAAATACATCTATTGGATTTACACGACAATTGTACGTCCAATACTGTCATACGGATGCCTTGTGTGGTGGCAGAGGGGAGAGGTGGTGACAGTCCAGTCAAAGCTAAACCATCTGCAAAGAATGGCGCTCATGGCGTTGACTGGTGCTTTCACCACGACTCCGACTGCTGCTCTTGAGGCACTTCTAAATATCAAACCATTACACATACACTTAAAACAAGAAGCACTATCATGTGCATACAGACTGCAGGTTACTGGGCTTTGGAACAGTAATCATGTTGATCTTGCTACCAGTCATACACGATTGTGGTCACAAATGGTTACATGAGGTGAAGATATTCTTGCTCCCAGCGATATTACACTCACTTGTAGTTTTCCTTACAGGACATTTCATGTGAAGATTCCCTCTCGAGAGGAGTGGTTGTCTGGCTTTATGGAAAGACAACAACAAACGCAAGTGGTTTGTTACACTGACGGTTCTCTGATGGAGGGACGTGCTGGTGCTGGTGTCTACTGTCGTGAAATGAGATTGGAACAATCTCACTCACTAGGTAGATACTGTACTGTATTCCAAGCAGAAATCTTTGCGATTATGTGCGGGGTGCAATCGGCCCTTCAACTGAGTTTGTCCGGCAGAGTTATAAACTTCTGCTCCGATAGTCAGGCTGCAATCAAGGCTCTTAGCTCAGACAAATCCCGGTCCAAGCTAGTGATCGCGTGCCGAACCCAAATCTAAGAACTAAGCATTGTCAACACTATCTACCTTGTCTGGGTGCCCGGACATTGCGGTATTACTGGAAATGAATGGGCTGACGAATTGGCCAGGGCAGGCTCAGCGATTGACTTCGTTGGTCCTGAGCCCGCGCTGCCAATTTCGACAAGTTGGATAAGGGAAAAAATACGGTCCTGGGCTTCGTCCGAGCACCGAAATTATTGGAGAAATCTACAAACGTGTCGCCAAACAAAGGCGTTTCTAGAACAACCATGCCCAGTGGTTTCGAAAAATCTCTTACATTTTTCGAAGCTCCACTGCGGCATGCTGACCAGGGCTTTAACCGGCCACTGCAAACTCAATTATCACATGGCAACTATTCAGCGCGCTGAGTCTTTTTCATGTGATCTTTGTGAATCCGACTACGGAACCTCATATCATCTGATATGCAACTGTCCAGCGGTAGCGCAATTGCGATTTCGAGTCTTCAGCCGTCCTTATATAGACGAAACCATGTTTGGTCGACTGAAACTCAGAGACATACTAAAGTTTCTTATCCAATGTGGTAAAGAGCTTTAGGCTTATTCGCAGGCAAGTTGAACTACTTGTGAGTTTAACTTACCTGTTGTTTATTTTTGTTTTGTGTTGTTATTTTTCCCATCCTTCCAATTCTACTTCCCCACACCTCCTTGTCCTTTCCTTCCGCTCAGGAAATGATGAAAACACACGGCAAGGCACAAATCCCCGACTATGTCCGGGGAACGTGCCATTTGAGCCAATATATTCTGATTCCTGATTCCTGATTGGGTTGCAAACGGATATTTTACTTTAAATATTAACCTAACCTTTTCCATCGAAAAACGAAAGTTTGAATGTTGAAGTATGTAAGCATACATTTACGTTTAAATATCGAAACTTTTGACTGCACAGTTGATTCTTAGCGCACTGACCAAGAAAGATTTTCAATGGATATCTTCCCAATGGTTATTGTGTGTCCTTTCTTTTGAGAACCACCACGCAAGGACAGTAAATTTAAACACAAACAGCATTTTGTTAGCCAGCCATTTTCCTTTTCCAGGATTTTGGTCCTTATGAAAGTGGAGGAAATTAGTTCATAATTATTTTCAATCTTTAATATTAAAGGCTGTTTTGTATAAATTCTCATGAGTACCTTTTCAAGCATTTAACGTCGCATTTAAATTTTTACGAAATGTCACCAAGGTCTGTAAACCATGGGCTCGAAAACTTCAGCGGATTCATACACTGAAAGAAATCCAAACGTTAATTCTATTTGCTTCAAACCGCTTAAAATTCATATGAAGAATGCTATTGTTATCACGCGCACACATACCTTCTATGTGTCAACTGTATAAACTATGTATACACACACATAAGTTATATGTGCATATTATTATAGAATGGGGTTTTATGTGCCTAATAGTTATGAAATGTGAATGTAAGATTAATATTTCTTGTGAATACACACATTAGGTTTATGTGCCAGCAAATAGTGTCTATATGCCTCCGTTAATTGCAAAAATCTATGTGTAAAATCAATAGGCATAACGTTTACTTTTTTTTGAGTGTACGTATAAAAAATGCAAACGACAATCGTTCTGACTACTCATCAATGTTTCCACAATCAAATCTGTACTGGGAGTTGAAAATTCTTCGTATTCTGTACCAACACAATGACAAACAGAATCATTTTATATAATTCTTTTTCATTCGAGATAGTGATATATTGAGTTGGTGCAGATGCTGATATTTGGCTGCGAAAAATCAAAATTTCCGACTCGGAATCAGTTGTTTCATTTACGATAAAATTTCGCCAGAAACCAGTCCAAATTCCGGAGTGTTTGACTGGGTAATGTCAAAATCCAGTTCAAATTCTCGTTGTCATTTTGTTTTCAGTCTAAGCTGAGCTGCGGCCAGGGCCACATTGGAAACTGTGTTTCATTAGGCAATCTAGGAGAAGTTTGTTTGACAACTCAGTGGTGGGTTTTGTTAATAAGTTTGTTTTGCTTTACTCCTGCGAACAGAAAAACCCGTCCGATAAACATCTTTCATTAGTACCAATTCGTTTGATGTTGGATCGAATCAACGGTTTTGTCGGACGTTGTGTCTAGCAGTGCGAAGTAACGTCAGAAGAAACAATCAAGAAATAATCCAACACGTCTCATGGATTGCCTAATTGTTATATAAATCTGTGACATTAAAGAAAAATTTGTGAATGTAACCCTGGCTGTGGCTTGTACTGACATTTGGATGCGAGATGTGACAAACCTGGATTCAGCAAATCAAATGAAGCCTATGGGTGCTTACAGAGTGCCGGTTAGAAGCTAAGCTGGGGCTAGAGCTGACATTAGAATGCGAGAAACCTGCTTGCTGCAAACCAAAGGGATGATATCAGAGTGAAAGCCGAGCGGATCTGCACCGGCTACCTGCTTTTACTCTTACATTTACATTTGATATGCTGTAAAAAGGTTTCTCGCATCTCGCATCCTACTGTCAGTATCAGCCCCTACACAGTTTCTCGCCGCCACTATGTAAGCGACATATCACAGTAAACGCAATCAATCCGCGCAGATCCGCTCGGCTTTCATAGACTTTTCTACGGTTCATGTTCGTACACGTCACATGACACAAATACTACATCACTATCTGGTGGAAAATAATAAACAAAACGACAAAAGTAAATGGGATTGTTTTCAACCGGCCGACAAGAACTCAATTAGGTTTGTTTTAATACACGCTTCTTGCTCCTAGTTGCTCCGTAACAAACAGGAACAAAAAAACTTGCTAATTTTTGATTCGGTTTGCTACTAGAAGTAGAAAAGAAGAAGAAGTACTTCCAGTTTCTCCTGGTACTGCAACAAACCTATTTTGACATCAATCCTTTGATTTGCTGCAAACAAGTTTTTCGAATTCCGCATCCTAATGTCAGTGCTAGCTCCAGCTCAGTTTCTCGCCATCACGCTGTCAGCGGTCTAACTCAACATTTACAACCTGTTTATTGGTATGCATCGCAGTGTTAAATTATTTTACATGTCAAGTTAAAAAAAATCTGTACCAAACTGTACTTTTTTACAAAAATATGGTATCCGTATCGTACAGAATCTGTACCAAAAATATTCGAAAAATCTGTACCTTTCTAGATAAATCTGTACTTGTGGCATCGCTGCTACACACTTTTCAGATCAGCGTACCGAGAAGCAAATATTAATCAGTTACTCAGCAGCCAATTTAAAGAATTTTTCTAAAATAAATTTAAAAATTAGTAAACTGTTAAAGAACTTTTTTTTATTTTTTTGTTCGCAAAATTACAAATATTTGTTTTACAAAATTGAATTATCACTACAAAATCTTCCATTGGATTCCCTAATATGTGCTAAGTGCTCTTGTGACCTTAAGTACTACCATTAGTTTTCACTGCATTGGATTGGAATTCAGAAAAAAAAAGTTTATTTCTTCAGCTTAATTATCACAAGTAATATTTATGACACCACCCATGCGGAAGATCACGTTCCACTACTTAGAAAGGGGGCTCTGCAATCATGTGCTGCTTAGTAAAGGTTCCTTACGAGTTACTCTTCAATATGCAAAATTGATAAAAAGCATTTGCGTCGGACCAGGTAATCAGAGAACATTCTGTTGAAACTGGATGATTTTTCGGACGCCCCGCAAAAATAACAGATAATGTCGTTTTAGAAAACGAGCGTTCATTAATTACATACAGCAATAAGCATAATATCAATCAGAAAAGTAAAATCTATGATACGAAATGCAATAATACATTCTCTGTTATTTACTGTACGCTTTAGCGAAGCTCGACCTTACCGCCAGCAACGATTTATACGAGCCAGTTTCAAAAGTTATACTAGTTGAAACGGCATACGGGTGCACTCTCAAATCAAACCAAGGAAAACCAGCGACAAATCCGATTCGCTTTTGTGAGAACTTTCGTGATTTTTTTTGTTCGAAGTGCTACTTCTCTTCTCTGGTGAAAGCCTGTGCCAGCTAATTTTAACCAGCCTTCAACATTTTTGATCATTTAAACTATCAACACACTACATTTCTATGTCAAATTTATTGAAGATTTTTGTGGCAATCTGCAGACTTTTATATTTTTACTGTAGGCTATTGCTTAATAGACCTGGCATCACTGATGCTAAAATAATTCATTCATATAGGGTGATGAGCCTATTTGCGCCATGTTTCTATTATCACCCTACCCATTTGAAGCCGTTGGTTAGAGCAGTGTCTGCCATCTTTGTTCACCGCATTGAGTCAAATGGTAGCGCAACAATTGGGGCACTCGATTCGAGTTTTCATTGTGCTCAAACACGAGAATTTTACTGTTTTCAACACATTTGTTATTATATATTGTTTCTTAACAACGAAGCAAAGCGGTTGATGTCAATTTTTACGCATTCCATTGATTGTAAGGCAAGAAATTATCGAGCTAGTGAGGCACCTTGCTTAGTATGGTGAAAATAGGCTCATCACCCTACCTGTCAAAAACATTATTTTTCGCTTGAGTGAATACTTTCGATGCTCTTTGAAAGAAAATCAACATACTTTACACTTGTCCGTTGCTTCGATAGAGCACTAGCATTCCCGGAGATATATTGAGTTCTGAGCAACAATTTCAATCACTTCCGACCGGGAATACCATCGGTGAACGGATTTTTTTATGTCTATTACTGTTTCCCCCTGATAAGCTAAACGTATACGCTACGAATGTCCTTAAGTTTAGTTTACAGTTCGAGAAATGGGTCACGGGATTTGATCAGGGACAATTTCCCGTCGAGATCTCTCCAAACTGTCAAACCATAACTCTGCTCCTTCTTAAAAATACAAACAGTATCAAACTTGCGGCAAATTGCAAACCTTATAAAAATACTTTTTTTTTTCAATTCGTTTATTTGATAAGGCAGGTTTGCGTTAGCTTAAAGGTGCCAATTTTGTTTTGTTTTACATTTTAAATTACTTAAAACTAGGGGCTTACATATTGATTTTTGAAATTAAACTAAGGCAAATTTATAGCTATACATATACACAAGGGGGTAGTATAATTTTCGTAAGATTAGAGGGGTCATTTAGTTTTTATGGCAATATGGTTTGACATTTTTAGCAATGAGATTATTGGAGCAAATAATGTTTAACTAAGGGGGAAAATTTTAACGACTATCTTAAAAGTAGAAATAATTAGAGGGCGTGATTAAATTTTGTAAAGATTCGGAGACATTAATTAGAGTTATTTTATGTGGTAGTAGAGTTGGGCATTTTCAACGAGATCATATAATATAATAGTTAAAACTAGAAAAGGCAAGAAGAGCTAAATGCTTCATGAAGATATTTGGGGGGGGGGGGGTGTTACTTCTGTGTATAAGAGTCAGGGGAAGTAGGGTGGACAAACATGGCAGGGGGAGAACATTATTTCAGTTTCAGACTTCGGGAGATCAACGGATGGATTACAGAATCAGGGTGGTCTTCATCAGGAAGAATCATGTACTGGGACGCCGGGTGGTCGTTCTCGAGATGGCAGGGGTTTCTCCAGACGATTTCGTAGTGCGGCTCAGATGTTGATCGGCTACATTTCGAGTTGTGCGTGTGATGTTCGTGCTTTAGGTCCCGTGTTTGTTGGCTCATTCGACAGGGATGTTTTGTGTCGCCTTGGAGTCGCATCAAACCATCGTGGGTGTATGGTACAGGTGGAAGAGAGCGCTTCTGAGAATGATAAGGAAAAAGGGGCAGTTAAAGTTGGATATTGATGGTTTTTATGAAGGTGTATATAAGGGACATATAGAGGACATCGCGGCTTGCCAACACATCTCGAACCGGGACGTTGGGTGGTCTTCCTCGGGCCCGGAGGGTGTCCATAAGCCGAGACCTGGCGGAACTGTACTCGGTGCACGCCCAGACTATGTGCTCTATATCGTGATAACCGTCGCCACAAGCGCAGATACCACTCTCCACGAGCCCAATACGTCGGAGATGTGCATCCAGCGTGTAATGGTTCGCCATGAGTCGGGACATCACACGAATGAAGTCACGACCCACATCCATCCCCTTGAACCAAGGTTTCGTCGATACCTTAGGGACTATCGAATGTAGCCACCTTCCTAGCTCCCCATTGCTCCACGAGGTTTGCCAACTTTCGAGGGTTCTCTGATGAGTAATACTGAAAAATTCGTGGAAGCAAATTGGTCTTTCAAAAACGTCACCTTCAATGGCACCCACCTTAGCTAAGGAGTCCGCCTTCTCATTGCCCGGAATGGAGCAATGAGAAGGGACCCACACCAAGGTAATCTGGAAAGATTTGTCAGATAAAGCACTCAGTAGCTCCCGTATTTTCCCCAAAAAATACGAGGAATGCTTTCCATGTTTCATCGAGCGAATAGCGTCAATAGAACTCAGACTATCCGAGACGATGAAGTAATGGTCTGCGGGTAATGTGTCAATGACTCCAAGGGTATACTGAATAGCAGCTAGGTCTGCGGCGTAAACTGAAGCAGGGTCACTGAGTTTGTAGGAGGCGGTGAACTTTTGATTGAAAATACCGAAGCCAGTGGACCCTTCGAGGTTTGATCCGTCAGTATAAAACATCTTAGAACAGTCGACTTCTCGGAATTTATTATAAAAAATATTTGGAACCACTTGTGGGCGTATATGGTCCGGAATTCCAATAATCTCATCTTTCATGGATGTGTCGAAGAAAACAGTAGATTCAGAAGTATTTATGAAATGCACACGGTTGGGATTGTAAGAAGAAGGATTAATATTTTGCGCCATGTAGTCAAAGTACAGGGACATAAAACGGGTCTGAGAATTGAGCTCAACAAGCCTTTCGAAATTTTCAATCACCAACGGGTTCAAGATATCGCATCGAATGAGCAATCGATATGAGAGTTCCCAAAATCGATTTTTCAGCGGGAGAACGCCCGACAGGACTTCGAGACTTATCGTATGGGTCGACTTCATGCACCCTAAGGCGATACGCAAACAACGATACTGAATTCTTTCGAGTTTGATGAAATGTATGTTCGCGGCGGATCGAAAGCAGAAGCATCCGTATTCCAGTACCGACAGTATCGTTGTTTGATACAACCTAATTAGGTCTCCTGGGTGGGCACCCCACCACGTTCCGGTTATTGTACGAAGAAAGTTGATCCTTTGCTGGCATTTCTGTTTCAGATACCGAATATGGCATCCCCAAGTACCTTTCGAGTCGAACCAGACCCCTAGATATTTTACTGTGAAGACCTGAGCTATAGTTTGACCCATTAATAGAAGCTGTAGTTGTGCTGGTTCACGCTTCCTAGAAAATACAACTAGCTCAGTTTTCTCCGTGGAGAATTCGATACCCAGCTTAATAGCCCATGCAGACAAATTGTCCAAGGTATTCTGTAATGGTCCTTGTAGATCGACAGCTTTGGGTCCCGTAACAGACACCACGCCATCGTCTGCAAGTTGTCTTAACGTGCAGGAATTGTCAAGACATTCATCAATGTCGTTGACGTAGAAATTGTATAACAGGGGGCTTAGACATGAGCCCTGGGTAAGGCCCATGTAGCTAAATCGTGATGTCGATAAGTCACCATGCGAAAAATGCATGTGCTTTTCCGACAACAAGTTTAGTAAAAAGTTGTTTAAAGTCGCTGAAAGATTATGCTGGTGCAGCTTCTCTGAAAGAATGTTGATAGAAACTGAATCAAAAGCCCCCTTTATATCTAGGAACACTGATGCCATCTGCTCTTTACTAGCATAGGCCATTTGAATTTCGGTTGAGAGCAACGCAAGACAATCATTTGTCCCTTTGCCTTTGCGAAAGCCAAATTGTGTATCTGACAGTAAGCCATTTGCTTCGACCCAATTGTCGAGGCGGGATAGGATCATTTTCTCGAACAACTTCCGGATACAAGATAGCATTGCGATCGGTCGATACGAATGGTGGTCGGAGGCTGGTTTTTGGATGGCGATGACCTTCACTTGTCTCCAATCGTGTGGGACAATGTTAGCCTCAAGAAACTTATTAAATAAGTTCAACAAGCGTCTCTTGGCAGAGTCTGGCAGATTCTTCAACAAGTTGAATTTGATTCTGTCTGGCCCTGGAGCTTTATTGTTACACGACAAGAGAGCAAGTGAGAACTCCACCATCGAAAAAGGTGTTTCGTTCGCGTTATCGTGACGGGACGCGTCGCGGTAGATCTTCTGTGCCGGGGCGGAATCCGGACAAACCTTCTTGGCGAAATCGAATATCCAACGGTTTGAATATTCCACGCTCTCATTAGTACTGTTTCGATTTCGCATACGTCGGGCTGTTCCCCAAAGAGTGCTCATCGATGTTTCTCTCGTTAATCCGTCGACGAACCGGCGCCAATAACCGCGTTTTTTGGCTTTCATCAAACTCTTCATTCGCTTGTCTAACGTCGCGTACTGTCGAAAACTAGCGGGTAACCCGTCGTTCCGGAAGGTCTTAAACGCGGCGGCCTTCTCTGCGTACACGTCTGAGCACTCTTTATCCCACCAGGGATTGGGAGAACGTTTTTGTATGTTCGCGCCGGGTACTGGCTTAGTCTGAGCTTGATTCGCGCTGTCGAGAATCAAGCCAGCCAAAAAGCTGTACTCTTCCTCCGGAGGAAGTTCTTGAGTAGATTCGATGTTGTCGGATATCGCGGCAGCATAGCTCTTCCAATCGATATTTCGTGTGAGGTCATACGAAATATTGATTGTTTCCAATGGCCTTGAGCCGTTATTGATTGAGACTACGATCGGCAGATGGTCGCTACCGTGGGGATCAGGGATTACCTTCCACGCGCATTCTAACTTTAGCGAGGTCGAGCAAAGGGATAAATCTAATGCGTTTGGGCGCGCTGGTGGGGGAGGAATCCGTGTCATTTCACCCGTGTTTAGAATTGTCATGTTGAAGTTGTCGCAAATATTGTGAATTAAAGAGGAACGGTTATCATCATAAAGGCAACCCCATTCCGTACCGTGAGAGTTAAAGTCGCCTAAAACTAGTCGCGGTGCAGGCAGGGATTCTATGATGTCATGTAGCCGGCGATGCCCAATCGCGGTGTTGGGGGGAATATATATGGAAGCTATGCAAAGATCTTTGCCTTTGGTTGTTACTTGACAAGCGACAACTTCAATACCTGTTATCGAGGGAAGGTTAATTCTGTAGAAGGAATAGCGCTTTTTGATCCCCAAAAGCACTCCTCCATAGGGGGTGTCTCGATCCAGGCGAATAATATTAAAGTCGTGGAAGTTGAGATCTATGTCGGAAGTTAACCAAGTTTCACATAATGCAAATGCATCGCAACCCAAATTATTTATTAAAATTTTGAAGGAATCGATTTTCGGGATGATACTTCTGCAATTCCACTGTAGAACAGTGATCAAATCCGTGACCTCGTTCGATGAGTTAGCCATCGAAGGATACAATCGCTGAAAGGAGGGGCCATTTAGCAGTCAACTGCTTCAAAAATGTTCTTACTGTAGGGAGAAAAGCTAACATAAGACTTTTAATAGGATCAGTTATATTGAAAGTTTTTATTATCCAGTCCACAATGTCCGAGAGTTTGATAATTCCAGTGCCGCGATTATTCTCGAACTGAAACAGAGGAACACTGGGGATTTTTGATGTTCCGGGAAGTGCTGGGAACTCCTTCTCTGAGTTTAATCCTCCGAGACCAGGAGCTAATTGCTTCGGTTTGGTTGCAACACTTCCAATAGATGTGACTTTCTGAGTCCCGTCAAGGGATACCTTCTGGCCTTTACAACGAACTTTAGGAGAGGAAATGTTCCTCCTCTTCCTATAACTTCTAGGCGCCCTAGTAGATGTTCCCTCTTGTGGGTCATCAGCCTCGCCCTCGTTAGGAGGCAAGTGAGCATAGATGTTTGTTGAGGTTGGTGGTGTAGCTTTCTTTAGCATTTCTGCAAAAGAACGTTCGGATCGTCCCGCAAGGGAACGTTTTAGTTTATCCCCGCGTAGTTTGTACGCGGGACATGCCGAGATATCATGCAGATTCTCTGCACAGTAAGGACACTTCTCAGCATTCTTACTGCACGAATCATCTAGATGATTCTCCCCGCATTTTCCACAGCGGGCCTTATTGCTACAATGGGTGGCTGTATGACCCAATTGTTTACACTTTGTGCAATTCATGACCCGCGGCACAAACAGACGCACAGGCAGACGAACCTTGTGCAAGAGGACGTAATTTGGCAAAGCGGTACCAGCGAAGGTCAACCGATAAGAGTTTGATTGGGGGTACGTTTTTGAACCATCCCCCGCAACTACTACTGAGTGCAAACGCTTGCACTCGAGTATTTTCACTGGCTGAAGTAAGCGGTCTCTGAAACGGCCAACCCCGTACTGCAGCAGATCCTCGCATGTCAAACTGTCATCGGTGACAACGCCTTCAGACTGCACTTTCACAGCAGGAATATACACGTGATAGTCCTTCGTAAAGTGCTCGCAGCAAGCAACATCGTTTGCCTGCTTTGAGTTAGTCAGCACGACCCTCAGCCTGTCTGAGCGGACCTTTTTTATTTCGATCACAGCCGAGAACCGTTCCGTCAGGTCTTTTGAAATCTGTAATAGATTCAGCGATTTTGTTTTGGGCCGAAAGAAGACCACAAAGGGACCGGTCGAGAGCTCTGGATATTGTTTGGGTCGGGGGAGAGACTCGATCTCCATTTGGCCATCCGGGGAGGAAGCCATCGACACCGTCAACGCACGGGGTCAGCACCCGCGCAGACGGGAAAAAGCCGTAAATGTATCAAAAAGGTAGATTTCACTTATCTGTATACTCGTTTCCCACGACGCACCAGTCCAGCTTAAATAGCTGGTTATTGTTCAATCCTCGCTTTACGAACAAAAGGTTGAGGAATGTGGCCTAACGGTTAACACACGCACAAAAGAAAATAAAAGTCCAAACCTCGAAGAGGCAGAGAATGGCAAAATAACCTTGAACGCGGATTACTGCACTGTTCTTTTTCCAACAGACCGAAAACAAAACACTTCTATCTCGATCGAGCGATGCGTAGAGACTGATATAAAAATACTATTTCCCCCGTCGGAAACAATTTGTGTTGAAATTGTTCCCGGCCGGATTTCTTTGTGGAGAGTTTTAAAATCCCGTGATGTTTCCCGCGGTTGGGAAGCGGGGAAAAACTCATTTTAATGAGACTCATTTCCCGTCATGGGATTTGAAATCCCGAGCTGCATTTCAAATACACAGCTACCCAAATCCCGTGACACGTTTTAATAACTGTAAACTAGCCTTTAGTCGTTGCCGATCAACCGGAAAGTTAACCTTTGCGTTATCGATTATCCTCGGTTCCAAACAGTGCGCATCACTTTTTATCGATTCAAAGGTAAATAAAATGTAAAATCTGCCAGATTATACTTGAATGTTACCTACCCTGCCAAATCACTGAAGAATTGGTCGGAAAAATATTTTTTGAGAGAAAAGTTTTTCTAATGTTCGGACACTTCTTAGCACCGGTGTTAAGAAGCAGAAAATTTGGACGTTTTAGTATGTGATGATCGCTTTGTTTATTTATTTAACTTGCATGAATGATTTTTCATGGTAGTCAAGTATTAGCAATAAGTAAATTTTTTTTTTGTCGAGCTGGACGTCCGCTTCACCGGACCACTGCCGACGCTAAACTCCCATGTCGAGGTGAAACCGCCACCCCACCTCGGTGCGCCATTGGATCCAGGTTGAAGCTCACGAAGGGTGGCGTAAACGGCGATCTGATTACGTTCTGCGTGTGTGAAAGTCGCGGTCCATTGCTGATTTCATTCGACCGATGCCCATTATGGTGGTGTTACCCTGAAAAACTCCTCAAACGGTTAGCCACCGAAGAACTTCCTAAACACCTCCTCTGGGTTGCGGAACGTAAACGGGAATCCGTTAAAGATATCAAACTCGTCGTTGATACCACCACCATTGTACCGCCAGTGCCGTGTGTTATGGTGGTACCGCTCGGAACCGTTGGCCATCAGACCCTCCTTGCCGTACTGGTCATAGATGCGACGTTTTTTCTCATCTGATAGCGCCTCATATGCTTCGGGGATCTCCTTAAATCGCCGATTCGATTCTGCTGGATTGTTTGGATTTTTATCTGAATGCAATTGTAGCGCTATTTTTTTGTTTTCCTTTTTGATTTCCTCATCGGTGGCAGTTCAGTTCACATCCGGCAGTTTGTAATAGTCTACCATTGTTAACCGATATTTGTTATAACTTAACGCACTCTACTTCACTTTAGCATACGCAAAACCGCTGCGAGATTTCGACTTCCTGGTTGCTGCTGATAACCTATCAGTCTCTTTCTCTCGACTGATGACTACAATTTCGGTTGACTAAATTCCGCTATGAAAATTTTGAGGAATTACGCTGCGTTCTGTATATTGCTTCTCTGCATGTGATGATGTATGTTACTTCGCTTCGGCTGCCAGCTCTTATTCTTTGGATAATTTTGCTATGTATCTTATTCTGCGGGACTCTGTTACTTATACCTGAGCGCCTCGTTGAAACCTTCGCGCAAGGTCAAATCGGCCTGCCCTTAGGCACAGGAGCAGAATCGTTTCATCTCCCTCGAGCATGGTCTTGTCGGAGTGTTAGCCTCGTCACAAACCGGAGCGTATTGCAGAATCGAAAACAGGCTGCTACTGGAACTGCCTCCTTCGAATCGGAACCGCTGAATATTCCGCCGAGGGCATGTCCAACGTTGTGGCCGACGGCAAAACCGATTGCAACACCACCGGCCGTGGCTGACATTTTAGCCTTTAATCCAAGTCTCTGGTTAGTGGTTGCCATTGAGGTACCGACGGCCGAGTGCGGTGCAGGCTGGACCATCGCGGGACGGGGCGAAACAGCTGCAACTGGTGCGGACCTAGAATGGGGTGTAAAGGTCATCAATTACCATATATTATCAAAATGCTTTGTAACTAACCTTATAATTCAGCAACAAAACAAACCAAATTAAATTGATCGCATCAACAGGTTACCGTGTAGAATAGTTGATAATAAATTAACAAATTAACAACGAAAACATAAACTGAATTCTACCCAAACAATTGAAAAAGGCCTAACTGCCAAACGTAAATATACACTCAGAAAAAAGTAAACGTTATGCCTATTGATTTTACACATAGATTTTTGCAATTAACGGAGGCATATAGATACTATTTGCTAGCACATGAACCTAATGTGTATATTTACAAGAAATATTAATCTTACATTCACATTTCATAACTATTAGGCACATAAAACTCCATTCTATAACAATATGCACATATAACTTATGTGAGTGCATACATAGTTTATACAGTTGATACATAGAAGGTATGTGTGCGCGTGATAACAATAGCATTTCTTCTTCATATGAATTTTAAGCGGTTTGAAGCAAATAGAAATAACGTTTGGATTTTTTTTCAGTGTAGAGAAAAAAGACAAAAGAAGTTTTGATCAAATTCGTTATGATCCTATTTAAAAAGCTGATACTGTTTTATTTCGTTTGATTGCAAAAAAATTCTTTTAAGTTGTGATATTACACCAAAAGTTATAAAAGTTAAATCTGATTTGATGACCATATTGCCCTTATTGAACTTTACAAAATATGATTGGCTGTGTAATTATGGAAAAGTTAGTCCTAAAGCAGTGTAGTTTCTATTAATGAGGGAGTCTTTTGTAGTGATTAAAAAAAAATCGGTGGCCACGCTGAACTTCTTTTGTTTTAAACAGCCATGCATTCCTCGCGCGTATTTGCAATTTCAATCAATCGACAATTTAACAGGGGTTTGTTTCGAAACCGCATTTTTCAAATTGGCAGATACGATGACTCATAAACTATTCAGCGGATTGACATCATATTTTAATGAGAATGCATAATATGTGTAGCAAGTCGATGAACCACGGAAAACTGAATAAAAAAAGTTTCTCCACATTATTTTGAAAAAAAAAGTGTGCGATTGTTACATTAATATATAAGCTATTTCAGTTTTTATGATGCCATTTTCCAAAATTCAAACTATTTTCTTTTTTTTTTTGGTTCATCGAAGAACTACAAGTCGAAACTTTATAAATCTTACTAAATTTCCTGTTCCAGACAATTTTATGGAGAGTTATCATGTCCGCCGTGGCGCTCCGCGTGGAAATGGTTTGACATCTACTCTTGGAACGCTCGTATGTGTAACTCTGCGTGACTGAAAAATACTTTTTTTATACATTACACAAGAGGTCCATTGTTGCCTTGCCTTCAAAATCGTAAAACAAAATTACCTTCGATTTGAGCACTTTACATCACCTCTTAATTCATTGAGTAGGTATCCCTAATCAACATCTTAAGATTCAAGAGCCTAACGACCTGTTCAGGGTATCATCCAAACAATATGTGGAATCATTGCACTATATGGGTTAAAGTTCGTGTATTATATTTTTTATTAGGGATTCCACTGCTTTTATATTTTTTTTTGTAATCAGTTATAATAATCCTTTATAATCATTTTATAATAAATGTATTGCTAGTTAGGACTTTTATATGAGCCAGGCCCTTTTATAAAGTGTGATAGAATCGTTATCAAAACTCTTCATAATCCATTGTTGCGTTATGTACATGATCGGATAGATAGTTTTTAATTGAGACAGGACGTGCGGATATGAAAAAAAACCTAACGTCAAATGCAGCCAGGGGGAACTGTGAAATGCAGCCAGTCCATTTGAAATATGTGAGGCAGAAAGAGTGGCTATGCGAGACAAAACATAAAATGAACAAAAAATGAAGAAGACAATATCTATCTGCAGGTTCTGTCCCTGGATTTAATGGAGAACATCAAAATTCGATTTGTATGCATTTGGCAGTAGGCCTTTTTCAAATGTTTGGCTAGAAATTGCTTACTTCAACGAATCATGTGTAAGAAGTAAGCTGAGCTGAGTTTTTCATACTATGATCGAATTAAAAAAATTCCAAGACCATGTAAACAAGCTCTCCGAACTGTCAAAAAAGTGAGGTTAAACATTTTCATGCAATGTTCTACAGCGAGAGGTTCACTTTAGTTTGTTTACATTATAAATGAATTTTGTACCGCAACTCACCACTTCATTTACCGCGTTGCCAAGAACTCAAACAAAAATATACAAAACAGTGCTGCCCAAACACACATTTTGAGTCCCACCATTCTTGCAAAGGTGAAAAAAATATTCAACATTCTTGCATTTTTCAAATTTAAAAAAATCATCAAAAAATCACGATAGCTCCTAAATGTCTCATTTTAGCGTAAATATTATTAAAAATGTGCAATCTTTCGATTAAAAATAAGAAAAAAATGGGGTTAGGTTGGACGAGAAAGGTCTATTTCACCATTGATTCTTCCTATAGTTTGGTGGTGATTACCTAGTGTAGTGATAAGTTTATGTAAGTAGATAATAGGTCTGTTCCAGTACCAGGAGAAACTGGAAGTACTCCGGAGAAAATCGTTCCTGTACTCTCTTCTTCTCTTTTTTCTACTTCTGGTACCAAACCGGAGTAAAAAGGAGCAAAGATTTTTTGCTCCTGTTTACTCCGGAGTGACTTTCGTGTACTGGAACAAACCTAATGAATCCGAAAATAAGTAATATTTGTAATTTTCATATTAGGTCGCCCAAATGTTGCATTTAAAAGTGCCCCCTAATAGACCTTTCTCGTCCGACCTAACCCCCTTTTTTCTTATTTTTATTCAAAATACTACACATTTTTAAGAATATTTCCGCTGAAATGAGACTTTTTAGAGCAATCGTGATTTTTTAATGATTTTTTTAAATATGAAAAATGCAAGAATGTTGAGTATTTTTTTCACCATTGCAAGAATGGTGGACTCAAAATATGTGTTTGGGCAGCACTGTTTTGTATATTTTTGCTTGGCTTCCTGGCAACGCGGCAAATGAAGTGGTGAGTCGCGGTACAAAGTTCATTTATTATGTAAACAAACTAAAGTGAACCTCTCGGTGGAGAACGTTGCACGGTAATGTTTAACCTCACTTTTTTGACAGTTCAAAGAGATTGTTTACATGATCTTGGAATTTTTGTTGATTCGATCATAGTATGAGAAACTTGGTTTGGTTCGCTGCCAAATGTTAACACTTTCCCAACAAGGTCGCTCAGCTGTATATTTTAATTGATGTCGGCATCATACATTGTCCCGTTAAATTTAACATTTTTACTTTTCTTGTACATGATTCATTAAAGAAGCAAGGAATTTCTAGCCAAACATTTGAAAAAGGCCTACTGCCAAATGCAAACAAATCGAATTTTGATGTTCTCTATTAAAATCCTGGGACAGAACCTGTGGATAGATGTTTTCTTTTTCTTTTTTCTGTTCATTTTATCTCTTGTCTTGCATAGCCACTCTTTCATCCTCACATATTTCAAATGGACTGGCTACATTTGACAGTCCCCCGTCAAATGCAGTCGGTTCCCTTTGGCTGCATTTGACAGCTCCCCCTGGCTACAATTGACATTAGGTTTTTTCGTATCCACACGTTCCGTCCCAGTTAAAAACTATCTATCTGGCTACGTACATAAACATAACGCAACAATGGATTATGAAGAATTTTGATAATGATTTTATAACAAAATATAAAAGAGCCCGGCTGATATAAAAGTCCTAACTAGCAATACACTTATTATAAAATGATTTTAAAGGATTATTGTAACTGATTCCAAAAGGATTATAAAGGCAGTGAAATACGTACTCAATGAATTAAGGGGTGTGACTGATGTAAACAATATGCGCAATCAAACTAAATAAAACAGTATTCAATTTTTAAATAGAATTATAATGAATTCGACCAAAACTTCTTTTGCCTTTTTCTCATTTTCAAATGTTTGGGTAGAATTTGGATTATTTTATCGTTGTTGCGATCAATTTCGTTTGGTTTGTTTTGTTCACAATGTTAGTCGCAGAGCATTTTGGTGATCTATGGCAATTGATGACCTTTACACCCCATACTAGGTCCGCTCCTGTTGCAGCTGTTTCGCCCTGTCCGGCACCGAGTCAACCGATGGTCCAACCTACGCCTCACTCGTCTGTCGCTATGTCAATGGCAGGGACTTGGCAGGCCAAAATTTCAGCTACGGTTGGTGGTGTTGCTGCAACCGGTTTGCCTTCGGCCACGTTGGACATTCAGCTAACGGGAATATTCAGCGATTCCGATTCGAAGGAAGCAGCGCCAGTAGCAGACTGCTTCGGTTCGGCAATACGCTCCGGTATCGGACGAAGCTAACACTCCGACAGGACGAAAGTTTCAACGAGGGGCTCAGGCATAAGTAGCAGAGTCCTTGCACTTCCTGCTTGTCGAGTGAACAATTCCGACGAAACCACTGCCGCTCTCGCCAAGTTTGATCACCGTAATAAGTGCGACGTCAGCGGTATAGTGCCAGGATTAGTCGAGAACAGTGCCAGGACTGACTTGCCAACAGCTACAAGATTAAATAGCAATGCGATTTTAAAGTGACCATAGTATAACGTAGAGGCTTTAGCCAGATGATTTATTCAGCAGAATAAGATAGCAAAATTACCCAAAACATAAGACCTGGCTGCCGAAGTGAATACACACACATCATCACCTACAGAGGCAATCAATATTGGAACGCAGCGAAATTCCTCACAATGAATTGATCTCGTTAGGTGAAATTCCAGGAAGTTCAATTTTCATAGCACAATTTAGTCGACCGAAATTGTAGTCCTCAGTCGAGAGAAAGACTGATAGAGTAGCAGCAGCTAGGAATTTTCTTTCGAAAGCTAGCAGCGGTTTCGTGTATCCTGCGCTAAGTAGAGAGCGTTAAGACAGATTTCCGAAACATGTCAAGTGCTATCAGATGAGAAAAAACGTCGCATCTATGACCAGTACGACAAGGACGGTTTGCTGACCAACGGTTCCGTCCGGTACCACCATAACACACGGCACCGGTGACACATATATATTCACAACATACTAATTACTTATCCTTCCGAAAAAGTAAATAAATTGACTATGCAATTTATCATTCGCTGCCTAGTTATTTCCTGCCAATTTGAGCAAGACAGCAGTTGCAGAAAGCTTTATTGCGGTGCAAAAATGATGGCAACTCGGGATATAATATAAATTTACATATAATTTCTCCTCCCTGATATCACAGAGAACAGACATCCATGATCGAATAAAAATATTTAAAAAACGTGTGTAAACATTTGAATTAATATACGATAAACACTAGCGCCGCCAAACCAACTTATCCCAACTATCCGTCAAATCCATTCCGGAACCGGTTCGAAATCCTAAATGGATTCAGTATGGATTCTTGCTCAAAGAAAACAACCGATTCCGACTCTATCGGTTGATGCATTTTAACTGGAATTCATGCTGGAAGTCCGAACCGGTTCCGGACTAGTTTGACTGGGTAGAGAAATAACCGCTGTCAATTCTGTCGAACTCAGCCACAAAAACATGACGACAGTAGCGCACCTGGTTTGGATATCCCAACTACCTTCGAAACCGTTAGAGATTTTACACAAGTTGAATGCTGAAGATGGACGTCTGTTCTCTGTGCTGATATTCTTCCAGAATGTATAATGCTCTGCATTCTTATCACTCCTATCCAATCCTTCTTACTCCTTATCGTCAGTGCCGACCACTGTTTTGCATTTGCCGGCTAAATCAACGACAATGCGATAATCGTCAATCGACGAAACTTTTGCTGTAATGGAACTTGAACACGAATAATAAATAATTGTTCCATTCGAAAGCGATAACCTTGTTGTCCTCATGTTTGCAGCTATCATACGCTGGTAGGCATTCTGACCAATGGAAACGTTTTTCGGTATGGACATTGAACGATCATTTCAACAACTTATCATCGATCGAATTCGTTACCTATAAAGTTCAGGTAAACTTCACCACCTAAAAATGAGTAATAAATCGGATCATCTTGTTAGGACTTGTAACCCGTCAGGGTAACAATTTAGCACTGGGTGGAAATATACCCTTTCGTGCGTACTCTCTCCGTAGAGTGTATTGTTTACGAAAATTTATGCTCACCGCTGTTTCGATATCGTTCACTATTTCTTGTAAATTTTTATATAGTTTCGCGTTTGTGAACGGTTTTGTGCGTTCAGATAGGTGTAGTAAATTTTGTTTGACAATTGTACATAGTTAACATAGGGCTTAGATAGGCCACCGCTCTCCTACTGCTGAAATACGTGTACTGGCTATGCTGCACATAGGTGATGACAGCTATGCAGCGGTACGGTTTTTTTGGTGTTGGTGTTGTGGTCGAGTGCGGAAGGCAGCCATCGTAAAAGACAGAAAGTGACGGACCACGGCTACAATCAGACGTCCAGGAAATTGCTGTGGTTTTTTTCGGGACAGTTTCCCGCCACTGTTAAATAGTTTAGTGCGCGCATGCGACGGTAGATTCCCGTCGAAAGTGCCGGCCCGTGGTCCGGGTGCTAAAGAAAGTGTGGTGCTGGATCGCCGTCGGGGGAAGCTAATTATCAAGGAGCTTTCGCTTCCCCGGCTAACCGTAAAGGATCCAGACGCACCATTCCGCCCTCGCTGGGAAGGATAAGCCGAACGAGCCTTGCTCTCCTTCCCAGCTAATAGCCAAGGAGAGCGAAGCAGGGTGGACAGCGGCTCCCCCTGGGAAGAACACTGCGGTGTCTTCCGGGATTCTTTGCGGGGAGCAAAGAATCCGGTGATTCGTCACCACCGTCGCTAGGGAGGTTCCAACAAAGGAGCAAAGCTCACCTCCCTGGCTAATTGTAAAGGACCGCTGCCGGAGCAGCCAACGTAAATAGGGAGAACTCGGCCGTTGCTGTCCCGGCCGGTCGGAAGAAGCCGCCCGCCTTTCCGCCAGCAGTAGCAGATCACCAGCAGCAGCAGCAGTTGAGAGAGTAGCGGGAATAAAAGTCGGTAAATTTTATAATTTATTTGTTTACTTTTTCTTGTTGTGTTACGAAATCCGAAAGTCTTGGTAGAAGCACCTAGGCCGCCCTGAAAAGAAGGGTTCGCCGGGCAAACAAGAACCCGAGTAGTGGGCAAACCCCTACTTACATTTGGCGCACAGCGCAAAACACACTGAAAAAAATATTTTCCTATTTTGGAAAATATTTTTTTCTTCCGGAGTGTGGGGTGCTTCTACTAAATAGAGGATTTTCGTAGAACAGTGGTGAGGTTTCTTCCGCAATATTGTTCCGCGGTCGTATTATTTATTTATTTACATTTTTGGTATGGTTTTTTGATTTTTGCATTTTCTTTTTTGTCCGAATTTGTGGATTGCGTTGTTCGTGTTTGGTCTGCCGGACGAGTAGTTTGAAGGTTGTTGTCATTTATTCGGTTGCGGTGGCCAATCGCCTTGAATTCTCAACCCGGTTTGAGACATTTTTTGGAGCAGCTTGATTTCCTGAAATTTTAAGGGAATCGTTAGTGGGCGAAAAATCAGAAATTTTACCGTACCAGTACTCACATGCTTTGTGTCTTGGTGATTTCTTCCAATATAGCGCATGTTATGATGGCGTTGGAGAAATTCAACCAAGCGTGTGTGTTCATGCGCGTCGATCATTTACATTTCGATGAGCTGGATTTTGAGTTGCTATCTCGAAGCATTTTTATCTCTCCTGATTCGGATCTTTCGGGTGTCCAGCGGCAGCGGCGTCTTCGGGGAATTTTGTCGCATGAGCGGTCGTCTCGGAGGGAATTAGTTCGCAATTTCCGGGGTGACGTGTGTGAAGAAAAGGAGATCTGCCTTGGTAAATTACTAACAATCAAGGAAGATCTCCAGTACCGGTGCCCAAACAAGGAGATTTACCGAACACGGTTGCTTCATTTGGGCTCTAGGCTCCAGGTTATCCGAAATTATGCGGCAGGGGAGGTCAACCAGGAAATTTCGGGGTTGCTGGAGGAAGTTCTAGCAGTTTATGCCAGTCATTATAACGACGAACAGGCAGCACTTCCTCCCGACAACCAAGAAGGGGAGGATGGAGAGATTTTGGGAGATTTGCTGAGTACAGACGTACCTGCGATTCCACAGGGATCCAATCCTTCCGATAACCAAGGATCTCTTTCTAAACAGCTCGTAGGGGACGACCTGTTGCGTGTCTTGTGCGAGATGAGGGACGAGATTCGACAATTGCGACAGCAATCCGACGATAATAGAGCCCTAGCGTCTCAGGGGTCTGATGCTTTTTCAAAAGCTACTGAAACGCTAATGGGTGGGATTGCTTCACTGACAACCATTTCGTCAGTTTTAAGAAAGACGGTTCAAGAAGTTGTCTCACTTCGTGAATCCGTCAGTGAACTTCGGGCACTAGTACATAAGAAGGAAAGTGCACCCGAGATGGATCTGCAGACCGATCTGGAAGATTTGCGTTTGATGAACGTACCCGATTCATTTGATGAACCAGAGATTCCTCGCCCAACACTGGCGCCCAGTCCCGATCAATTTGTGTTGAAGCGAGGATTCTCGGGTCAACAAAATATACGCCCATCACTTCCAATTGAGAAACCGAAACAGAATACCGAATTCACAGCCCCGTTCCAAACTCAGAACCAGCCTCACGTTCCTGAATGGACCGAACAGCGGACGGGACCATCCTATCCGAACTTTTCAATATCTACCAACGCGGGAAACGGATCGATGGCAGCCCCAAGGAATTACTCGCGTAACCCGCAACGCGTCGCTGACTGGAAAATTCGGAAGTATGCTGGAACTGATGAAGGAACGGGACTAAATGAATTCTTGGACACCGTAGCGAGTTACGCTGCGTGTGAGCAAATGTGCGAAGACGAACTTTTCAATTCTGCGATGCATTTGTTCACTGGCAATGCTTTGACCTGGTATCAGGCTATGCGTGCGCAAAACCGGTTGTTTAACTGGAACCATCTTGTTTGCGAGCTCAAGGTAAATTTTGTTCATCCTGAACTTGATGCTACGCTCAAAATGAAGGCTCTCCAGCGCCGGCAGATGCGTAACGAATCTTTCCAGGAATATTTCCTGGAAATGGAGAAAATATTTCGTGCTATGACGGTTCCAATGGCACCGAGCGAAAAACTCGACGTGCTCAAGCGGAACCTGAAAGCCGACTATAAACAAATGCTTATCCTCAGGCCAGTGAACACGCTCTCAGAATTGATGAGTCTTGGTAAATCGATCGACGCCTCCAAGACGCCGATTTATCAGAAAGTTTTCGGTTCTTCTCGGGAAGTTGCTGCTTATTCTGATAATCCACCACAAAACAAACAAAAACAAAACAATCAAAACCAAAAGAGAAGTGGACAGAATAACGGCAACGCAAAATCCAAAACGTTTTGGAGCAAGAATGCCAAACCGGCAGGTCTTGATTCAAACAAGCCTCCTGACAACCAGAAAAAGAAACAGCAAGGGAATCAGGATGGCAAGAATCTCGAGGGAAGCAATCAAAAAACCGATCGAACCACCGCAGAAACCTATGATGTGCCTAGAATATTTGGTGGAAAAGCATCGTCCTCCAGTGCTCGGCGTCTGCTACAATTGTGGCGACAAAGGACACGAATATGAGGAATGCCGGAAACCAAGACGGGTCTTCTGCATAGTGTGCGGATTTAAAGGTTTTGATGTTTCTCGTTGCCCTTACTGCCTAAAAAACGGGATCAGAACCAACTGAAGTCGCAGTTGGCAGTAAAACAGCGCTCCAAACAACAACTCATTATTAACCCCCAGATTTACGACAGTTTTCGACCGGCTCGTGATGAGGACTATGATAATTCGTTGTCTGTCGAAACCATCGTCCTTGACGACCCGTTCGATAACCGTCCATTTGCAATTGTCGCTGTGTACGGCAAATCCTTCAAAGCCTTGCTCGACAGTGGTAGTAACGCCACAATTATAACTAAAAAGCTATACCGAAAGTTTTCGAAAAGTCCCTTGAAAAGGTTGGAACGACCATTCGAACTACGTTCTGCAAATGGTCAATCCTTACCAATCATTGGACAAGCGTATCTCCCGTATACTTTTCAAAATTTGACAAAGGTCCTATGCACTCTTGTAGTAGAGCATCTGACCGTCAACTCCATTCTAGGTATGGACTTTTGGCGCGCCTTTGGGATTTCTCCTGAGATACAAAACTGTGCTCTGTTGAACTCAGGTCAGGAATCAGAAGACGATGAAGAAGATGAAGTACCGCGTGAGTCGATACTCACTTCGGAACAGTTAGTGCGCGTAGAAGAAGTAAAGAAGTGTTTCCAGGCAGTAGAGCCCGGAAAGCTAAGCCCAACCTCATTCACAGAGCACAGGATTGTCATCAAAGATGAATTCCAAGGTGCGGCACCCGTTTGCCGATATCCTTATCACATGAGCCCAAAGAAACTGTCAAAGGTCTGGGAAGAGGTTGACCGATGGCGGTCTATGGGAATTATCGAGGAGTCTGATTCGGATTGGTCGCTTAATATTGTGGCAGTCACGAAACTAGACGACTCAATCCGCCTTTGTCTAGACGCTAGGCCTCTCAATGAGCGTACTGTACGGGATGCATACCCTCTGCCCCACCCTGGGCGAATATTGGGCGGCTTACCCAAGGCGAAGTACCTGTCTACCATAGACTTGAAGGAGGCCTTTCTCCAGGTACCCCTGGCTAAGGATAGTCGCAAATATACCGCTTTCAGTGTTCCCGGCAGGGGTATGTTCCAATTTACCCGTCTACCATTTGGTCTCGTCAACAGCCCCGCTACTCTGGCGCGACTGATGGACCAGGTTCTAGGACGAGGTAAATGGGAACCTTACGTTTTCGTCTACCTAGATGACATCATCGTGGTAAGCGAAACGTTCGAGCATCACATACAGTTGCTCAAAGCAGTGGCCGATTGTCTAGCAAGAGCCAATCTAACCATCAATTTGGAAAAATCCCGTTTTGGAGTCCCCGAACTAAAGTTTCTTGGTTATTTGTTGAATCGGGACGGACTCAAGGTCAATCCTGACAAAATTCAGCCGATTCTCGACTACGAGAGACCGGTTACCGTGATGAAACTTCGTCGTTTCCTCGGGATGTGCGGTTATTACCGCCGTTTCATTGATCGGTTCAGTGAGGTCACTGCTCCCTTGACCGATCTGCTCAAAACGAAAACCAAGAGCTTAGTTTGGAACTCCGAGGCAGAACTCGCGTTCCTTAAAATTAAGGAACTTCTAGTCACTCCTCCAGTTTTAGTCCCACCAGACTTCTCCAAAGAATTCATTCTTCAGACAGACGCTAGTGACGTAGCAGTCGCTGCTGTTCTGGTGCAGGAGTATCCCGAGGGTGAGAAAGTAGTTGCTTACTTTTCGCACAAACTGACCACTCCCCAAAGGAACTATCATGCAACTGAAAAGGAAGGTCTGGCGGTGATAATGGCGGTTGAACACTTTCGAGGTTACTTGGAAGGTTATCATTTTCGACTGGTCACTGATTCGTCAGCGATTACATGGATACTGAAGACTAAATGGAAAACCAGTTCACGTTTGAGTCGTTGGAGTTTAGAATTGCAACTCTACGACATGTCTATTGAGCACCGGAAAGGCAAGGACAATGTCGTTCCAGATGCGTTATCCCGGGCCGTAGCAGCCGTTTCCGCTTTGTCCACCTCAGACTGGTACTGTTCCATGAAGTCCAAAGTTATCCAAAATCCTGACGACTATGCCGACTTCAAAGTAGAAAATGATCAACTTTTCAAGTATGTAAACTCGAAAGTTGTTCCGTGCGACTCGCGGTTCAGTTGGAAACTCGTCCCAGCACCCGAGTTCCGTCAAGATTTGATTCAACGTACCCACGAAAATTTTCTTCACGTGGGATACGATAAAACGATCCACGAAGTGCAGTTACGATATTACTGGCCTCGTATGGGATCTGAAGTACGAAAGTTTATTCGAGAATGTGGGACGTGCAAGGAAATCAAAGCTCCTTTCGTCCCAGTCCAGCCCGAAATGGGTAAGTCGCGTGCGACTAATGCACCATGGCGAATGGTTTCTGTGGACTATATTGGTCCTCTTCCAAAAAGCAAACGTGGCAATCAACACTTGCTGTTGTCGTCCTCGACGTCTTCAGTAAGTACGTCATGTTAACCCCCGTTCGCAAAATCGCTAGTACGTCACTCTGTACGATACTGCGCGAACAGTGGTTCAATCGCCATGGCAGCCCGGAAATTCTGCTAAGCGACAATGCCTCCACTTTCACCTCGAAGGAGTTCAGTCAATTCATAAAAGAAACCAACGTCAAACATTGGCTGAACTCCCGCTATCATTCGCAGGCTAACCCAGTGGAGCGAACAAATCGCTCGATAAACACCGCAATCCGGGCATATGCTCGAACCGAGCAGCGCAACTGGGATGTCCACATCACCGATGTGGAGCGCATCCTAAATACTACCGTTCATTCCTCCACTGGGTTTAGTCCACATTTCATTATACACGGGTGTGAAATGGCATCTGCCGATGACTTCAGCAGGATTTCCGGTGAGGGTGACCTAGAAACAAGACACCAACAGATAGACAAAATCCGGGAGATTGTGGTCAAAAATTTGGCAAAGGCAAGCGAGGGCATTCGACATCAGTACAACTTGCGTCATCGAAAGTTCTCCAAACCTTTTGAAACAGGACAAATGGTATACCGTCGAAACATGAAGTTGTCGAATGCACTCGAGTCTTACAATGCTAAACTTGGACCACAATTCTTACCGGCAAAAATTGTCTCAAAAAAAGGTGTATCCTCCTACGAGCTGGAGGATTTAGCAGGTAAAAATCTCGGAGTTTGGCCAGCAAATCTCCTTAAACCAGCATAAAAACTTTTCCGTGCCGTCTGTGGACTGACGGTATGCTTTTATATGGATTGGGAGTTTTCCAAAAGCAGCCGTCAGTTCCCGACGGCAACAACACGGACTTTGGTCCGAATAAAAAAAACAATAAACATTTCTCCGTCTTCTCTATTTTTATTGTGGAAGACCAACTCTGCCGCGAGAAGGTTCTTCAACACCTTCTTGCAATTTTTCAGAGCCACACTCACGCAGTGTGGTAAACAAACACTCGCACGAAATATATGCTCCGGCCCCGATGACGACTACGGTAGCCTCTATTAAAAAAACACTAATCTTATACCGTGCCGTTCTCCCGGGCACCGGACGCATCTAAATACACTACCTGCCGTGTTCGGCAAACAAATACAAAAAAATTCTTTTGCGCCCCACTCGCGCAGTGAGGTAACCAAATTATCCACTAATTTGCTTTGCTCCGGCGGTCGAGACGGTTACGGTAAACAAAACTTTCTTACCAAACCAGTACCAGTGTTTGGAAGAAACAAAACGAATCTATCATACCGTCTTTTCACCGCCGGATGCATACACATCATTCTTCTGCCGTGTTCGGCAACATAAAATTTTCCAAAAAACCCCTTTCTGTGGGGAACACTCGCACCTACGGGTGCACTAAATTATATAAAATATCTCCTTATTTGGGTCACTAATCACTATATAAAAAAAACACCTTTCCCCTCTTCGCCGGGGACACTTCGTTCGCGTGAGTGGTTCCACTACTCCGGGACCGACCGTAAACGCAATAATAGAAACAGTTTGCGAACCGATTTCGCGAACTGTTTTATTTTTATTTATATTTTGAGGATGATTCATTCATCCATTCAGATGGATGAAAATATCATCATCAATTTTGACAGTTTCCCCGATGTTCGCATCAATGCTCTGCATCATGCAGGTGTAGCCCGATTTGGATCAGAGTAGTATGAGTGGAAGAGCGAATGGGGTATAACGATACCGCGTCTTCGATTTCGAATCAAATAATAAAATTTTATTTCGCATAATTTTGGGTTTGTGGTTTAACCTGGGGTGGTTCGTTTGATTCCAGCGGGAATCATTTTGATCTGTTTAAATTATGCGAAAGACATTCTTTGGTCCCTCTCAAACGTTTCTTTTGCCATGTACGAAGCGTTTTGAGGCGAAAAGGGACGAATATACAAACATTTTGTCCGGAATGTCTGCGAGTGGGAGAAATGATGACGTGTTAAGCGGTCTTGTATGTGTGAATGTATGAGTGTGGAATCGAACACAGTGAATGAATGCATGTGTGAATGATAAGATAAAATTGTTTTGGGGTGAATTCGGAGTGCTTATCGGAATGTGAATGATCGAGTAGGCCAGTGATTGAGGATGAATGAATGGGATAATTGTATGAATGTATTTGGATTGAATCCCCAACACAAGTGTGTAGTACTGGTACCGTAAGGACACGTGAGACATTTCTGGACAGTCGATGAAAAGAACAATATAATGCCGACAACCGTTCCCCTGCAAGTTGGAACATTGAAAATTGTCAATGTCACTTGCAGAATTTTAGGGATTTTCGAGTTGTTACCGATCTTGTATTCGGATTGGATTTAGGGTTCAACCCATAACCGAATAATGACGATGGCTGATAGCCTCTCGCTTCGCGTATGCTGTCAGTATTATCAGACCAAACACAGGCAAACTTTTCACCAATGAGGATCGCCGGTCGATTAGTTTTTTTTTGACATGAATTATTGATAAATTGCGGAAGAAATAATTAGGTGTAGTTAGTTTTTCTTTGTTTATTTATTTATTAATTTCGTTCATAATTATTGTATCGGTGTTAGGTGTTAGTTTAGAAAAAAAATTGTTGTCAATTTTTTTTCCACCCGGTGTGGGCGAGATTGTAACCCGTCAGGGTAACAATTTAGCACTGGGTGGAAATATACCCTTTCGTGCGTACTCTCTCCGTAGAGTGTATTGTTTACGAAAATTTATGCTCACCGCTGTTTCGATATCGTTCACTATTTCTTGTAAATTTTTATATAGTTTCGCGTTTGTGAACGGTTTTGTGCGTTCAGATAGGTGTAGTAAATTTTGTTTGACAATTGTACATAGTTAACATAGGGCTTAGATAGGCCACCGCTCTCCTACTGCTGAAATACGTGTACTGGCTATGCTGCACATAGGTGATGACAGCTATGCAGCGGTACGGTTTTTTTGGTGTTGGTGTTGTGGTCGAGTGCGGAAGGCAGCCATCGTAAAAGACAGAAAGTGACGGACCACGGCTACAATCAGACGTCCAGGAAATTGCTGTGGTTTTTTTCGGGACAGTTTCCCGCCACTGTTAAATAGTTTAGTGCGCGCATGCGACGGTAGATTCCCGTCGAAAGTGCCGGCCCGTGGTCCGGGTGCTAAAGAAAGTGTGGTGCTGGATCGCCGTCGGGGGAAGCTAATTATCAAGGAGCTTTCGCTTCCCCGGCTAACCGTAAAGGATCCAGACGCACCATTCCGCCCTCGCTGGGAAGGATAAGCCGAACGAGCCTTGCTCTCCTTCCCAGCTAATAGCCAAGGAGAGCGAAGCAGGGTGGACAGCGGCTCCCCCTGGGAAGAACACTGCGGTGTCTTCCGGGATTCTTTGCGGGGAGCAAAGAATCCGGTGATTCGTCACCACCGTCGCTAGGGAGGTTCCAACAAAGGAGCAAAGCTCACCTCCCTGGCTAATTGTAAAGGACCGCTGCCGGAGCAGCCAACGTAAATAGGGAGAACTCGGCCGTTGCTGTCCCGGCCGGTCGGAAGAAGCCGCCCGCCTTTCCGCCAGCAGTAGCAGATCACCAGCAGCAGCAGCAGTTGAGAGAGTAGCGGGAATAAAAGTCGGTAAATTTTATAATTTATTTGTTTACTTTTTCTTGTTGTGTTACGAAATCCGAAAGTCTTGGTAGAAGCACCTAGGCCGCCCTGAAAAGAAGGGTTCGCCGGGCAAACAAGAACCCGAGTAGTGGGCAAACCCCTACTTACAGACTTAACCCACGAGCAAACAAACAAATGTGTACAAATCCTTATCCATCATCCAGAAAGCAATCGTTTTATAGCCCAATGCTTGATCTTACGATTCAGCATATGCCACCGGGTTTTTCATCCAGCGCCGATTGGTCAATGTATGTATGGGGTGACATTACGCATCTCGAAACGAAAGGTTTATTGTATTCAAGCTTGTGTGAAAAGGTCGATTCGAATTGGTTGCATAATGTAGCACCAGGTTCCCATTGTTCCAATCCTCATCCCTCTTGCGTTGATATTCTTTCAAAGAGCATCGAAAGTATTCAAGTAATGTAAATTTTAGAAGTCCATGTAAACAAGTCTTAGGTAAACAAGCACACTGAACTGTCAGAAAAGTGAGGTTATACATTTTCATGCAATGCTCTGTTTTTGACAGGTATATGAATGAATCATTTCAGCATCAGTGATGCCAGGTCTATTTAAACAATAGCCTGCAGTGAAAATATAAAAGTCTGCAGATTGCTACAAAAATCTTCAATAAACTTGACATAGAAATGTAGTATGTATATATTTTAAATGATCAAAAATGTTGAAGGCTTGTGTACAAATTGCCTGGCATAGGCTTTGTTCTGCTAAATATTTGTAATCTGCAAAACATCTGCAGTGAAAATGCAAAATCTGCAGATTTACTAATATATATGCAGATCTGGCATCCTTTTAGTATTCCCCACAGGAAATTCATCCAAATGGTGTAGAAATACGGGGAAACAAGGCAAGATAGGTATTCAGAATATGGGGTTAAATGAGCAGCTTGCACTATTTTTGATTTTTTCAATAGTTAGAGGTACCAAATCATCGCGGCAATCAGCAGTAACGAATTGGGGATAAAAAAGGAAGCATCCTATCATATAAAATTTTTTGACGAGGAAGGTCTATTGGCACTGTACACCAAAACTTACCACAATCTGACTTTTATTGTGAGTTTAGGTCAGATCCCAGTGTGGCAAACAAAAGACGAATCCTGCTCCAATATGGCGGATTGCATTTGACGTTCCCGTTCCAAGCCATTAGAGTGAAAGAGAGAGTGATTCGGATTTGCATTTTTGCTTTTCGAATTATACTCCTAACTCTGTTCTGTTTTCGCGTTGCATATATTTGCTTGAATCAGTAGAGGACTCACTCTTTCTGGTCAATTCTAGTGTTTCTTTTTTAATTAAACACTGACGTCACAATAAGTTTGCAATGACCGCCGGACCGAAAGCGTCGATAAATAACAGGACCAATGATAACTTCTACCGTCCAACTTGAAACAATACTTTGTACAAACTAAATGGTTCTATCGATTACCGCTCTCGGCGATACTTTTTCTTGTCGTATTACCACCGGAAACCTGTTCCGGCATAACGAAGCACTAAAAAAAACACCCGCGTCGATACAACTTTTTTTTAATAGCCCGCCTCTTACCCCCTCACCAAAAAGCTCACAAACGGAGCCCCCTGGTAGTGGGCACATCAGTTCTCAGCGTACAAAAAAGGTCAGCACAACAAAACAAAGTTACGAATCGCAGAAACGCTGAGAACAAAAAAAGGAATACGAGACCGACAAAACACAAAATTTGACAAGAAGCTACGGCGAGTACCCAGCGGAAAAGAATCCTTTTAAGGGTCCCATCGTAGCTTTGCAGGAAGCTTATAATAATTTAAATTTATTTATTACTTATTGCTAGAAAAAATGCATTTATCAATTGTTTTTTATTAAATTTTTTTTAACCAATTATAACTAAAGGAATAAGCTCGATTGGTGGTGAACGAAGTTTATATTAGAAATTCTCCTATTTTATTTTTTAAAATTAGTTTCAATTTTGCTTGGAAACGAGTGCGACATGTTATTTGCTTTAAATCAGCAGGAAGCTGGTTGAATAACTTAGGTCCGATGAAAGAAATGCGTCTTTGACCAAGGTTCGTGGATACTCTGGATTATAATAAATGATTGGCTTGTCTAGTGCTGTGAGCTCGAATGCCTGTTGTAAATTCTAGATTATTATGAGCAATAGTATTATGCAAAGCATTGTGGATGTATATTATTGTTTGGTAGTTAGCCAACCCAAGCAAAGGTAAAATGTTATGGGCATTATTATTGTATAACAAAATAGTAGGGTACATAATTGGTTTTTATAAAAAAATTTAAGACATCGGTTTTGAAGTGTTTGTAGCTTTTTCAGATTCGAAATACTGGCACGGCCCCACACAGATAGAAGGTAGTTCAGCAATGAGTGGATGTGCGCATAATAAAATTTTAGATGTACATGCTGGGGAACAAAAGAGCATACTTTACGCATAGCCCCACATAACGATGCAACTTTTCTCTCTATAGATATTATATGCTCAATCCAGGAGAGTGTGGGGTCTAAGTGAAGTCCTACATATTTGAAGCAGTTAGTTTCCTGAATTACAGACTGTCCCATTCTTGGGTCTGGATGCACGCCTATAGCTCTTCTAGATGAACGAAACAGCATATATTTAGTTTTTGATAGGTTCAAGGAAAGAAGGTTTTCGTTGAAATACGTCGTTAGTGCTTTTAAATCCGATTCAATGTCGCGTACAATATCCAGGCAGTTGTTGTTCCGGTAGAACAACGCTGTGTCATCAGCGAAAAGATGAGGAGTCCCTTTTAACCCAAGTCTACCTAGGTCATTGATATACAATAAAAATAACAGTGGACCAATATTACTGCCTTGGGGCACTCCTATTTCTATTGGTCTATAAGAGCTACACGAGTCTCCTATAGATACGAATTGGTTCCTATACGACAGATAGCTACGAATAATATGATTTGCTAATCCCCTGATACCATAGCATTCTAACTTCTTAAGCAGGATTGAGTGATCCAGAGTATCGAATGCTTTTTTTAAGTCCAGAAAAAGGGCACCAACAATTCTTTTGCTATCAATTTGACTAATGATGGAGTCAATTAGTTCGGTCATTGCAATTAAAGTGCTGCAGCCCTGTCTGAACCCATACTGGTAGTTGTAAATTATGTTGTGTTTGTTCAAAAACTCGAGTAGTCGAGTGATGAGCAATTTCTCAAGAATTTTATTGAAAACGCACAATGTTGAAATTGGTCTATAGTTGCAAGGTTGGTTTGGATCACCAGATTTGAAAATTGGAATTACTCGGGCTGTTTTTAAACAGTCTGGGTACCTGCCGGTTTGAATTAATTAATTAAAAGCTTTGGTTAGGATGTTTGCAAAAGTGGTACAGTTACTCTTAAGAACACTAGCGGGGATCTTATCAGGACCACAACTGTTATTTTTTTCAAGGTCTTTAATCAAAAGGATCACTTCGTTTATGGTTGCAGGACGCAAGAAGATTGTTTCTTGGACGTGTTGTATATTTGTAATAAGATTTGAGTTGGGACTCGTGGGAATATTGTCAGCCAAATTTTTGCCAATACTAGAGAAATATTCGTTGAAAACATTACATAGTTCTTTAGTCTCAGTGACTCTGATATCATTGCAAATTAGGCTGATGGGAACATCCGAATTTGAACGACCAAAAATGGTATTAATATTTTTCCAAAGTTTTGAATGAGTTGTGTTGGATAGAAGGTTTTCAAAGTAGGCCTTTTTGCACTGCTTTTTCATTACATTAACTTTTTTAGTTATGTGTTCCAGAAGAGCTTTGAGGTTTTCATCATTGGGCTTATTTTTTACTCGTTTCAGATAATTACTTTTGATTTTAATCAGTGTCCACAAATCGAAATTGATCCAGGGGCAAAAAACGCCTTTACATTTAAAAGTTTTGGAGACCGTTCTAGTGTTTTCCGCGAAATTTTTGGAAGTCGTTATTGAGTTTTTCATGATTGATTATTGATTTAGTCAAATTAACGGGTTCTCTTTTTACTGCAAGTTTATATGAAGATATAATTTGGACGTGAATACTAACTATGGTGTACACCGTGTCGTTTCGTAAGCAAACAGCATCCTCCAGTCAACAAACAACGTGATCAAGAATATTTGAACTAGCTTGAACTTGAACTTCAATAAAATAAAAAAATGTACACATGACACGACAGGAATGCTTCGTTGGAAAAACGTCAAATATTTGGCGATGGCGCTGATCCGCCAGCTGTCAAATAAAAGAAACGCAAATTCGAATTATAAATGAGCGAGATGGAAAAGACATGGATCATACTGTCTCTTTCGCTCTCATGGAGTAATCAAAATTTTCAAGCTTTATGCGGTTGATTTGCAGGACAAAACATTTTCTGGGAAATGGCACGTTTAACGTTGAAAAAATCGATTAGTTCAAAAGTATAGCAAAGAAAATGGTATTGTACTTAACGGCGCCGATGGTTGAATGGTAAGTGTGACCGCCGTCTCACAGACGTCCATCTTCAGCATTCAACTTGTGTAAAAATCTCTAACGGTTTTGAAGGTAGTTGTGACTAGAGTCTGTATACAATATAGAGTCCCGTACAGAGGAATGCGCAACACTGCGTAAAATACAGACTATTTATTTTTTTCTGGCAACCGGAATATTTGCTGTAACTTTGAATGACTTTGATCCAATCACAAAATAAATTCATACTGAATGAAAAATTAAGCAACTATATCGTGGCAAACGAAACATCCCAGCGAAAACCGTTTTAAACATTATTTCATCTGATTTATTGAATGCTATATCATCAATGAATAACGTGTTTAAATTTATTCAAAGAATTTGAGTCAACGCAGGACTCAGGTTATTTTAAGCGGATTTTTCTCGGATGTTGACAATCGAATAGAACAATAACAAAACCATGTCACTGTGACAAAACAATAATAACCATTTGTAGTGAAGTTATACTATAATACCAAAACAAGACTTTTACAGTAACTAGGGTTGGCTATGGGTTGATTTTTATTTTTTAATGTTATTTAACAAATCATTTTGTTCCACGCATTTAACATTTAATGCTAATTTACTGAATCGTTGTTCGTTAGAAAATGAAATTATTTGTTACTTGAAATTTTAGTGTAAATTTATTGCAAGAACACTGCTTGAATAACGTCCAACTGCTCTTCAATGTAAAGATAACTTGAAGTAACTTTCTTTATCATAGTTCTTGTCTAAAATTCCTTCATCATCTTATAAGTTGGACGATATAAAATGGTTAATGAACTTAACCGAAGGCATCCGTAAATCAAACAAATCAAATCAGATCAGATCAAAAAGAGTATAATGAACATATGGAAGAAAAAGTATACCCGGTGGTACCAAATATAGTCTTGGTCTAAAATGTCTTCCTTTTTCAGGTGGATCTTGTGGACGAGCTTGTGAAGTTGGAATATTCTGAAGATTTTTGACGATAGCGTGTTCGATAACTCAGAACATAATCTAGTGCACCATATTGCAGGATACATTCTTAAGAGGGCTGGATGTTGTTGGCTGGAATCAAAACTTGTCGAAAGTAAACAAAGTTCAGGCACCCAGATGGTGAAATCGTTAGAATTCAACGGGGTGCTGGAGCGACTAGTTAAAATCGGTTGTGCTACTGGTGCCGGAAAACGAATTAGGATCCGCCGAGCAAGGTGGTCATAGACCCGCCATCGGAAGCAAGCGAACCTGTGATCCACTCGTTTGCCCGGCTTACTCAAACATAGGGGCTATCCCTAGTTTAAGTCCGACTGAGCGGTAGCGAAGTCATACAGCACGCGCAAAAGCGATGTGACGTAGCCACATTGGGTAGTAGAAACAAAATAAAATTGGCAAAGCTGTAAACACAAAAGAACACTCCGGATGAACCTATTTTGATTCGTTTTGATTCGAGCCAATAATATGGGCCCCATAAGAGTGTCCCGAAAAACTATACTGTTTGTGAGGCATGCTTTACACCATGTATTAGTACGACTCCATTTTAAAACAATTTACAAAGTATACTACAGTGTATCCAACCAGCGAATCACGACTGTATACCTAAAGATTTTAGTGAGGAAGCACTATTGTATGTAACAGAAGTTGTTTATTTGTTTTTTTTTCCTCGGGATGGAGAGAATATTTCGAGACGTCACGAGTCTCGACACTTGTAATGAAAACGTTTCATCAAACCTGGCAACACTCATGAAATCTATGGTATCTTTGAAGAAAAATGTCATAATATTCGCAATTAGATAATAGAGCGTTTTGTAACGTTCCGTTTGTGAATTTCTCAACTATACAAAAAAGAGAAAATAAGCCTGATAGTCGTTCAATGGCACTGTAGAGGTTCGGTGAATCAATTAAAATATGCATTCATCACGTTCTTGTTAACTTGCTGATTTTTGTAAGCAATATAAGAAATGAGAAAAGGTAAATATATAAACAAATAGTTTTTCACTTCTATTATTGCAATATTTTTCCTGCCAATAACAATACTCCCCTTGCGAGCACGCATGAGGGCATAGCTAAAGAAGTATGTTTGTTTACTTTGCACGATAGGTAGCCGGTGACATGAGGTTTGTTCCAGTACCAGGAGAAACTGGAAGCACTCCGGAGCAAACAGGGAGAAAATCGTTCCTGTACTATCTTCTTCTCTTTTTTCTTCTTCTGGTGGCAAACCGGAGTGAAAAGGAGCAAGAATTTTTTGCTCCGGAGCAACAGGGAGTAACTTCCATGTACTGGAACAAACCTATGTTCGATTGGTAGATTTGGCTTCATTCTGTGCGAGGCTTTATATAAGTAAACAACGCCTTTGGTTGTGACCAGGTGCGCTACTGTCGTCATGTTTTTTTGTGGCTGCCCACTGAGACGTCCAAAAAATTGTTTCAAAATCGTTCAACACGGGTCCAACGATGGACATTTGTTGAACGGTTATTTGGACGTTGTCAAAATTGGCCCAACGAACGTCCTTCATTGGACAATTTTGAAACCAACCGTTCTTAGAGGGTGAGTTCGACTGAATTGACAGCGGTTATTCCTCAACCCAGTCAAACTAGTCCGGAACCGGTTCGGACTTCCAGTATGAATTCCTGTTGAAATGCATGAACCGATAGAGTCGGTATCGGTTGTTTTCTATGAGCAAGATTCCATACTGAATCCATTCAGGATTTCGAACTGGTTCCGGAGTGGATTTGACGGATAGTTGGGACAAGTTGGTTTGGCGGCGCTGGTGTTTATCGTATATTAATTCAAATGTTTACACACGTTTTTTAAATATTTTTGTTCGATCATGGATGTCTGTTCTCTGTGATCTGGGTTCAATTCCAGCCGAGGGTGAACATTTTCTGAGAAGGAAAAATCTGGTCACGCCTTCCTTCGGAAGGGAAGTAGAGCCGTTGGACTCCGGTCCATGGGTTGATGGGTACGATATCTAGTCCAGATAGTGGAGTCACCGCCTAGTACCGGAAATAGGTCGAAGGAAAATAACTAGAATATGAAGAATGGTATTGTGCTTGATTTTAGGATTTTGTTACTGTTAAAGGACCATCAATAAATTATGTTTTAAGAGGGATGGCGTAAATAGGCAAATATAAAATATACTGTCCACCTCTGCATTTCTAGTAGATACAGAACATTAGATTAGAATTGTCGCTGGCATCAGTGGTAGGAACATCATTGTTTTGATTTCGGGATATACCTGTCAAATGGGCCAAATAAAAAAAAGCAAAAAAATAATCCTCTATCGTCGTTTCATAGCGACTAATCATTTTTGTTTCTTTTAGCCAGCAAAACAATGGCCATTCTTGGCTAATGTGTTTTCACTAATTAGAATGCACAAAATGTCTAAACTTGTACTGAATTTTGATAAATTTGTATTTCCTTGTGTGGTATATACAAACTCTTTCATTTCATAACAATAACAGTCGAAAATTTACACCGAGAAAATTCGTTATATTGAATATATTGATTTCACACATAATTTTTTGCAATTTTTAGTAGCAGATAAAAATTACCTGTCACGCATAGATATCATGGGAAAATTAATGAAATTATAATAGTATACCACATAGAAATTTGTTACATAGCAGATATCACATCATTTTTCTGTTTGCCTCTCGTTTATTCTGTTGCAAATTTTATGCATTGGACGTTTTCGGTCTTGAATGCATAAAAATCACAGCAGAAAAGATGGGTGGGTAATGTCTGCGACATAACCGGAGAGATGTAGAATACATAACCCTCTAAGAACGGTTGGTTTCAAAATCGTCCAATGAAGGACGTTCGTTGGACCAATTTGGACAACGTCCAAATAACCGTTCAACAAACGTCCATCGTTGGACCCGTGTTGAACGATTTTGAAACAATTTTTTGGACGTCTCAGTGGGAAGGAACACGTTCTTCAAATATGTTGATACTCATTGGAATTTTCGGACAAAAGGTGATTTGGGCGAGGAATATTTCAAATTATTCTTTACAAAAATGATGGTGGTCCTGAAAAGGACCGTTTTTGTTGGCGTTGTTGGCCTTGGTAAGAGAGATAGCTAACGATGAAACGAATTGTTAGCATGAGGAAGTCGCAGAGTATTGGCCAATGGCAGAACAGATAATAATTGATTCCTGAAAATCAATTTTTCTTTATTCATGTAAATTATACATACATACAAATCTAATAGAAGATTCCTGGTCATATTTCTGAATCATTAGTGCGAACATTGTGTAATTTGGTTAAGTACAATGAAAGTTACAAACTTTTCAAACTCGACCTTCTGTTCCTTCCGAAATATTGAAATGGGGTGTCTGTATTAAACCGTTAGTCGTGGTCACAATAAAAACCTGTTTTAATCCACCTAGCGGTGCAATTGTGCCTTTCTCATTTCTCTAAACTATGGCACGGAGGCTTTTTATGTTCAACATAATTGTGGAAATGCCCATTACATTCTTAGTACACTTTGCACTTATACACAATGGCATGCCAGCCACGAACTTGATGAGCTACGTGTCGACGGTGAAACACTTGAAACAAAAAAATATCATACTCTATTAGCCTAATCAGCATTAGATCAATGTTATCTGCTTGCTAACTCATTTTGTCATGCGGGGCTGGGTATGTGAAGAGGGCGAAAGTCCCATGAACGAACGACTCCCCAGCTTAAATTGGTATGCTTTGTGATACATTGGTGGTTTAAAGATGATGGGGTTGAAAGGGAGGGGTATGAGGGCTGGATGGGGTGGTGGTTTGAGGGGTGATTTAAGGAGATTTTTAAAGGAGGGGCGCGAACAGTAGAGGGGGGGGGTGTAACCCCTCTCCGTAAACCATCAACTACGCCCCTGTTAAAATCCAGAAACCCTAAACGAGTCGAAAAAAGATGGGTGGGTAATGTCTAGGACATAACCGGAGTGTCGTGACTACTCGTTTGACTTGTAATTCAAATCGAATGATACTCAATGAAATATGTGGGAATGTTTCAAGTTATTCTTTATAATAATTATGGTGGTTCTGAAAAGAACCTTTGTTGTTGGCGTCTGCGTTGATCGGGGATGCGCTGGATTCTAAGCTCGTTGAGACATTCATTCATGAAATGAACAAATTTCATATTTTCTTGCTTTGAACTATCAATGTTAAAATCTCTCGAAACAACCATCGGAATCTTTTCCGTACAGAAATGAACACGCTTAGCGAAAAACTAGTGGCGGGTAATGTCCGGGACATAACCGCGATGCTCATATTCTTAAAATTCTGCTTGTATCTCCTTCAAATGGCTAAATTTTGCGCATTAAGTTCGATTCACCGGGCTCAGCGAAATTTTCCTGGGGATCCCGTTCGTTAGTATATTCAGCAAAACAATTTTATTACCGAGTTCTCCGCGTTGAATACAGGTCAATAATTTCATATAATGATTTCAACATGCAGACAATGTACATGTATGACAGGTGGGAGTGTTCTGAAGTGGTTTTAGTGGAGGTAACAACATAAAATCATGTATTGGACATTTTACAATGATTCTCCTTAACCCTGCAAAACCACGTGGTTGGCAGCAGAGGGTTAAGTTGTTTGGAAGAGATGACAGTTAATATATGATAACTAAAAATATAAAATTGTTCTATAAATTGCAAAGTTATTGCCGCGTTGACCTGAAAATTTGTCATTTCATTCATAAAGGAACAATCATTGAAATTATGTCAATTTATGCTTTGCAAGATTTGAAATAACTTCGAAGTGTGGTCACGACACCCCTGTTATGTCATATACATTACCAACCCATCTCTTTCCATTTTGCCTTTGTCCTAATAAGGACGGTTTGTGGATAACTATGTTGATACAAGACGGGAATCTTTTAAAACAATTCAAACCTTGCAGACGATTGTTTTTACTGCGTACATCCATACGATCTTTCCCCTTTCGCAGCTCACGCCGAATGAGCACACTTTTCATCATGGTGTTCCTATTTATTGACTTTACAATGCAGATGGAAGGACGTCCTTTTGTTCGATAAATGAAAATATTTTCATCATTCGTTTTGGTGTAGCTTTCGCTTAGTGGTAGAGTTGCCACATTCACTGATTTTTTTGGAAGGATTTGCAAAAACCTTCGGGTTTGTAGATAAGAAAAACATTTTCTGATTCACTGGTAAAAGTACAGAATTACCAAGCGCAAACTTAATACTAGTTAATAAAAGAAACTTTCTAATTAAATTCTTTTTCCATTTTGCCTTCGTCCTAATAAGGACGGTTTGTTGATAACTATGTTGATACAAGACGGGAATCTTTTAAAACAATTCAAACCTTGCCGACGATTGTTTTTACTGCGTACATCCGTACGATCTTTCCCCTTTCGCAGCTCACACCGAATGAGCACGGTTTTCATCATGGTGTTCCTATTTATTGGCTTTACAATGCAGATGGAAGGACGTCCTTTTGTTCGATAAATGAAAATATTTTCATCATTCGTTTTGGTGTAGCTTTCGCTTAGTGGCAGAGTTGCCACATTCACTGATTTTCTTGGAAGGATTTGCAAAAACCTTCGGGTTTGTAGATTGGAAAAACATTTTCTTATGATTCACTGGTAAAAGTACAGAATTACCAAGTGCAAACTTAATACTAGTTAATAAAAGAAACTTTCTAATTAAATTCTTTTTCCATTTTGCCTTCGTCCTAATAAGGACGGTTTGTGGATAACTATGTTGATACAAGACGGGAATCTTTTAAAACAATTCAAACCTTGCCGACGATTGTTTTTACTGCGTACATCCGTACGATCTTTCCCCTTTCGCAGCTCACACCGAATGAGCACGGTTTTCATCATGGTGTTCCTATTTATTGACTTTACAATGCAGATGGAAGGACGTCCTTTTGTTCGATAAATGAAAATATTTTCATCATTCGTTTTGGTGTAGCTTTCGCTTAGTGGTAGAGTTGCCACATTCACTGATTTTTTTGGAAGGATTTGCAAAAACCTTCGGGTTTGTAGATAAGAAAAACATTTTCTGATTCACTGGTAAAAGTACAGAATTACCAAGCGCAAACTTAATACTAGTTAATAAAAGAAACTTTCTAATTAAATTCTTTTTCCATTTTGCCTTCGTCCTAATAAGGACGGTTTGTTGATAACTATGTTGATACAAGACGGGAATCTTTTAAAACAATTCAAACCTTGCCGACGATTGTTTTTACTGCGTACATCCGTACGATCTTTCCCCTTTCGCAGCTCACACCGAATGAGCACGGTTTTCATCATGGTGTTCCTATTTATTGGCTTTACAATGCAGATGGAAGGACGTCCTTTTGTTCGATAAATGAAAATATTTTCATCATTCGTTTTGGTGTAGCTTTCGCTTAGTGGCAGAGTTGCCACATTCACTGATTTTTTCAGAAGGATTTGCAAAAACCTTCGGGTTTGTAGATAAGAAAAACATTTTCTGATTCACTGGTAAAAGTACAGAATTACCAAGCGCAAACTTAATACTAGTTAATAAAAGAAACTTTCTAATTAAATTCTTTTTCCATTTTGCCTTCGTCCTAATAAGGACGGTTTGTTGATAACTATGTTGATACAAGACGGGAATCTTTTAAAACAATTCAAACCTTGCCGACGATTGTTTTACTGCGTACATCCGTACGATCTTTCCCCTTTCGCAGCTCACACCGAATGAGCACGGTTTTCATCATGGTGTTCCTATTTATTGGCTTTACAATGCAGATGGAAGGACGTCCTTTTGTTCGATAAATGAAAATATTTTCATCATTCGTTTTGGTGTAGCTTTCGCTTAGTGGCAGAGTTGGCACATTCACTGATTTTCTTGGAAGGATTTGCAAAAACCTTCGGGTTTGTAAATTAGAAAAACATTTTCTTATGATTCACTGGTAAAAGTACAGAATTACCAAGCGCAAACTTAATACCAGTTAATAAAAGAAACTTTCTAATTAAATTCTTTTTCCATTTTGTATTCGTCCTAATAAGGACGGTTTGTAGATAACTATGTTGATACAAGACGGGAATCTTTTAAAACAATTCAAACCTTGCCGACGATTGTTTTTACTGCGTACATCCGTACGATCTTTCCCCTTTCGCAGCTCACACCGAATGAGTACGCTTTGCAGCCTTCGATGTTTTGGTGGCATTTTTAGTGGCAGTTACTACCGCCTTTTCAGTGACTGCGTTTCTTAGCCTTTGGCTTTTTGGACTTCTCACCGCCACCACCTCCACCAACGTTTTTCTTCTTCTCTCCGATGGTAGCTGATTTGATTGGTCGTCCGATGCAGCTTCTCACGACCACGCACGTCTGTTATGCACTGCGTCTTACACACGTCTGGCTTAGAGAAAAGCTGCGACACCCCTATTTATAGGTTTTATCATTAATGTTGATTTCATTTAAAGTAGTTTTCGAACTATTTAAACAAATTTTATATAGCAAAGAACGCATCGGTAGCAAGCATTGAACGTTTTCCTTCCGATTTATGAAACAAGATTGGCAATCCGTTTTGTAGAAGAAAAGTTATTAAGGTTCAAAATGTACGTAACGCTTTCGCTAATATGCACTACTATCGCTTTCTCGCTCGTTCTCGTGGCGTGCATGAGCCTTTCCTTTCCGTCCGACTTCTAATGGCTTAACCAAAATTAATATCCCGGCTTTCCCCCACCAACTGCTCTCGTCAAGCAACCCAATACGAATAATCATAGGAACAAACATGTAGTGGACCTTTATATAAACTTTTCATTATTTTATTGTTCATTTGCTGCACCATTTTGACGGCTCTGTGCGGGATGGGCTGAAAATTTTCACTTTTCCGAGTCGTTTTCGAAAGATTTTTCAAAACACTATTTTTCCGTTGATAATGAATATCCTACATATTCCAAAATTTAATACAACATTGGTACAAATATTTTCGACAAAATGCCGAATAAATTGATTAAATCCATTCAGTACAACAAAAGATATAAGCGTTCAAAATCTTACATCATTTTTCTTCCGAAATTTTGAAAAGGGGCCCCTATATTGAAAGGTAAGTCGTTAGTCACGACAAAAAAAATTACGTTTAGGATTAGGTTGACGTTTTTCAGAGTGATTCCATAACCTTTCTATATGAGAAAGGCAAAAATGTGCCAAAATCCAAAAAAGTGAATCGTAGTCAAATTTTTTTTTCCAGTTTGCATCAAATCTCGACGTTTCATGCACCTTGAACACATTTAGCATCAAAAATAAAAATGCTATTTTTAATTTTTCCTATAGTTTATATGAGAAATTTCTGTGTGGCTGCACTCTGAAACCCGTAATTCCGGAACCAGAATTCCGATGGATCCAAAATTCAATAGCAGCCGATGGGAAGGTTGCACCTTTCATTTGAGACTAAGTTTGGGCAAATCGGTCCAGCCATCTCTGAGAAAAATGAGTGACATTATTTGACACATACACACATACATACACACACACATACACACATACATACATACACACACACACATACAGACTTTTTCCGATCTCGACGAACTAAGTCGAATGGGATATGACACTCGGCCCTCCGGGCCGGGATTAGGTTGACGTTTTTCAGAGTGATTGCATAACCTTTCTATATGAGAAAGGCAAAAATGTGCCAAAATCCAAAAAAGTGAATCGTAGTCAAATTTTTTTTTCGAGTTTGCATCAAATCTCGACGTTTCATGCACCTTGAACACATTTAGCATCAAAAATAAAAATTCTATTTTTAATTTTTCCTATAGTTTATATGAGAAATTTCTGTGTGGCCGCACTCTGAAACCCGTAATTCCGGAACCAGAATTCCGATGGATCCAAAATTCAATAGTAGCCGATGGGAAGGTTGCACCTTTCATTTGAGACTAAGTTTGGGCAAATCGGTCCAGCCATCTCTGAGAAAAATGAGTGACATTATTTGACACATACGCACATACATACACACACACATACACACACATACACACACATACATACATACACACACACATACAGACTTTTTCCGATCTCGACGAACTGAGTCGAATGGGATATGACACTCGGCCCTCCGGGCCGGGATTAGGTTGACGTTTTTCAGAGTGATTGCATAACCTTTCTATATGAGAAAGGCAAAAATGTGCCAAAATCCAAAAAAGTGAATCGCAGTCAAATTTTTTTTTTCGAGTTTGCATCAAATCTCGACGTTTCATGCACCTTGAACACATTTAGCATCAAAAATAAAAACTCTATTTTTAATTTTTCCTATAGTTTATATGAGAAATTTCTGTGTGGCCGCACTCTGAAACCCGTAATTCCGGAACCAGAATTCCGATCGATCCAAAATTCAATAGCAGCCGATGGGAAGGTTGCACCTTTCATTTGAGACTAAGTTTGGGCAAATCGGTCCAGCCCTCTCTGAGAAAAATGAGTGACATTATTTGACACATACGCACATACATACACACACACATACACACACACATACATACATACACACACACATACAGACTTTTTCCGATCTCGACGAACTGAGTCGAATGGGATATGACACTCGGCCCTCCGGGCCGGGATTAGGTTGACGTTTTTCAGAGTGATTGCATAACCTTTCTATATGAGAAAGGCAAAAATGTGCCAAAATCCAAAAAAGTAAATCGTAGTCAAATTTTTTTTTCGAGTTTGCATCAAATCTCGACGTTTCATGCACCTTGAACACATTTAGCATCAAAAATAAAAATTCTATTTTTAATTTTTCCTATAGTTTATATGAGAAATTTCTGTGTGGCCGCACTCTGAAACCCGTAATTCCGGAACCAGAATTCCGATGGATCCAAAATTCAATAGCAGCCGATGGGAAGGTTGCACCTTTCATTTGAGACTAAGTTTGGGCAAATCGGTCCAGCCATCTCTGAGAAAAATGAGTGACATTATTTGACACATACGCACATACATACACACACACACACACACACATACACACACACATAAACACACATACACACATACATACATACACACACACACATATACAGACTTTTTCCGATCTCGACGAACTGAGTCGAATGGGATATGACACTCGGCCCTCCGGGCCGGGATTAGGTTGACGTTTTTCAGAGTGATTGCATAACCTTTCTATATGAGAAAGGCAAAAATGTGCCAAAATCCAAAAAAGTGAATCGTAGTCAAATTTTTTTTTCGAGTTTGCATCAAATCTCGACGTTTCATGCACCTTGAACACATTTAGCATCAAAAATAAAAATTCTATTTTTAATTTTTCCTATAGTTTATATGAGAAATTTCTGTGTGGCCGCATTCTGAAACCCGTAATTCCGGAACCAGAATTCCGATGGATCCAAAACTCAATAGCAGCCGATGGGAAGGTTGCACCTTTCATTTGAGACTAAGTTTGGGCAAATCGGTCCAGCCATCTCTGAGAAAAATGAGTGACATTATTTGACACATACGCACATACATACACACACACATACACACACACATACACACACACATACATACATACACACACACATACAGACTTTTTCCGATCTCGACGAACTGAGTCGAATGGGATATGACACTCGGCCCTCCGGGCCGGGATTAGGTTGACGTTTTTCAGAGTGATTGCATAACCTTTCTATATGAGAAAGGCAAAAAGATGGGTGGGTAATGTCTGTGACATAACCGGAGCGTCGTGATTTCAATTCGAGACGTTAATTTAAATCTAATAATATTCAACAGAATCACGTTTGAATGGGAAATTTTCAAATAATTTTCTATGGTAATAATGGTGGTTCTGAAAAGAACCTTTGGTATCGGCGTTGGTGTTGATGGTGATGCGCTGGATTGTTGGATATATTTGGCATGATAGTTACGTGCCTGGCGAACTGTTTTGTAGCCTCGAACAAAATGACAAGACTGGCTTCTTCGGGTACCATTACGGCTGAACTTTATAAGCTTAGCTCGACTTTGAAATCCTGCACAATCTCACGAATCAGACACTGGTAGGGCCATTTTGTTTGCTACTAGCACGGAGATACACAAAAAAATAATTTAATGCAGTTAGTTCACGGAGGCTGCCAAAAAGCTCGAATAGAAGCATGCGACTTCAACGTTTCCCTTAAACACATGCAATTGAAGCAACACTGATCACTAGAGGGAAGGTGAGGGAACACGCACATTCGTTTTGGTAATACTGATAATAACAGTAGAAAGGAATGGAAAAGCAGTGCACGAAACGAGCGAGAGGATAATTTAATTTTTTGTTCCGTGTGCAAGCTACTTCTTTCCACACAACGTATTATGTTGCTTGTTGAAAATTTGTTACACATCTTAAAATGAAAGTTTCAGTTTAACTCTCACTAGAACACAATTGATTGGTCCTGAAAAGGACCGTTGCTTTTATTGTAATTTACGCCCACTCCCAGCGGGCACTGTGAGCCAGTTTGATTTCTTTTGCGAGAAAGTTACGTACTTGGCGCACTACACGCAGAATTTTATTTATGCATCGATAGCATACTTTTCTATCTGCCTCTCGTTTCTTCTGCTGTAAATTTTATGCATTGGACATATTCGGTCTATCCACTCATTAGGGCCCCGTACACGAGGCGTTAGTAATGTCATTACTGAGCAGTAATGTCACTTTTAATGAACGTGTAAGGCGAGTAATGATGGAATTCCCAGAAGAAAAGAGACGGGAATAGAAAGTATGCTAACTATGCATATTTTTGTTTCTCAATGTATTTTGTATCCTCAAACAAACCGACCAAGTAGGCATCACTGGCTTCATTACGGTTTAGTTTTGTAAGCGTAGCTCGACGTTGAAGTAATACACACACACCAAAAAAATCTGAATTTTATCGTTGACGTAATTGCAAACATGACACAATTCAACAAACCGTAATTTACGAAATGACAGAACATTACCGTGTTCCATTTAATTTTACATGAAGCATATACTTTACATGCGCAATGACTTAAAATTACACTTCCTACCATTCAGAACAAATGCTGTATGTAGAGTAAAATTACATGATTCACGAAATTAAACGTCATGTAAAATTAAAATCAATCGTAAAACTAAGTCATTTTTGATGCTCGTATATGTCATGGTCAGGAGACGTAAATTTACACTATTTTTTCTAGGTGTGCAACCTTACGAACCAGACGCTGGAATGTTAGCCAGCGGATTAGTTGCTCCGTTGCCCTTTAGTTGGGGCGAAATACTGGCATGGCGACAGTTCCTGATCGGTAGTTGGTTGCGATGGGCCACCAGTAGCTGGGGCACTTTTGCGCACCGTCGTCATTGCCAACTGCTTTCCTCCGGTGGACTGGCTGCTTGCTAGTGCTTAAACGAATACGAATGATGAGAAAAACCGACCGACCAATATTCATATATGAAAACACGAGAAAGCACTACTATCGCTCTCTCGCTCGATTTCGTGCCATTCCTGTGCCTTTCCTTTCCGTTCGGCTACCAATACTAGCATAACCAAAACGAATATTCTGTCTTTCCATCGCCTTCAATCTAGTGGCCAGTGCTAGCAAACTTGCATGTTCAGTTTTTCAATAACAACATTCCAACAATATTTTCAAAGAATGTTGCAGATTTGAAAAGGAAAAGATTTTCACAAATTTAAATTCTTTTGTCTTATTTGTTCGCGCTGATACTGGCCATGGGATGGTGGGGGAACACCCACATTCGTTTTAGTTATGATGGTATTAGCAGCAGAAAGGAATGGAAAAGCAGTGCACGAAAACGAGCGAGAGAGGATAATTTAAATTCTCTTTCTTTCTTTCCACACATCGTATTTCTTATACAGCTTTCTGAAAATTATTTGTTATACACCATAAAATGTAAATTTCAGTTTAACTCTTATTAGAACACAATTAATTGATCCTGTAAAGAACGGGAGCATAATTCAGACGCACTCCCCGCGGACACGGTGAGCCAGAAAGCACTATTTTGCATCCTCGAACAAACCGACCAAGTAGGCATCGTTGGCTTCTCGGGGCATCATTACGACTGAGCTTTGTAAGCGTAGCTCGACTTTGCAGTCCTGCACAATCTCACGACCCAGACCCTGGAACGATAGCCTACTCTGTTGCCCTTTAGTTGGGGCGAAATTCTTGCAGGGCGACAGTTCCTGATCGGGTTGCGATGAGTCGCCAGTAGCTGGGGCACTTTTTCCGACCGTCGTCATCGCCAACTGCTTTCCTTCGGTGGACTGGCTGCTTGCTAGTGCTTGAACGAATACGAATGATGAGAAAAACCGTGCGACCAATATTCATATATGAACACACGAGAAAGCACTACTATCGCTCTCTCGCTTGTTTTCGAATATTCTGTCTTTCCATCGCTTTCAGTCTAGTGGCCAGTGCTAGCAAACTTGCATGTTCAGTTTTTCAATAACAACATTCCAACAATATTTTCAAAGAATGTTGCAGATTTGAAAAGAAGGAAGGAAAAGATTTTCACAAATTTAAATTCTTTTGTGTTATTTGTTAGCGCTGATAAAGGCTATTTAGTTTGCTACTAGCAAGGAGCTGCACAAACAAATCGATTTATGCAGTTAATCAACGGAGGCTGCCAAATAGTTCGAATAAAAGCATGCGACTAGTGTACTTTGCACGTTCTACATTTTATCAATACTAGAGAGGATCAATAAAATAATTCAAATTGTAATAGCGACATGCAATTGTGGCAACACTGGCCATGGTGGGAGAATACGCACATTCGTTTTGGTTATGATGGTATTAGCAACAGAAAGGAATGGAAAAGCAGTGCACGAAAACGAGCGAGAGAGGATAATTTAAATTCTCTTTCTTTCTTTCCACACATCGTACTTCTTATATAGCTTTCTGAAAATTATTTGTTATGCACCATAAAATGTAAATTTCAGTTTAACTCTTATTAGAACACAATTAATTGGTCCTGTAAAGAACCGTTTATTGTTTTATTGCGGGAGCATAATTCAGACGCACTCCCCGCGGACACGGTGAGCCAGAAAGCACTATTTTGCATCCTCGAACAAACCGACCAAGTAGGCATCGTTGGCTTCTCGGGGCATCATTACGACTGAGCTTTGTAGGCGTAGCTCGACTTTGCAGTCCTGCACAATCTCACGACCCAGACGCTGGAACGATAGCCTACTCTGTTGCCTTTTAGTTGGGGCGAAATTCTTGCAGGGCGACAGTTCCTGATCGGGTTGCGATGAGAGTAGATACAGAACACTAGATTAGGATTGTCGCTGGCATCAGTGGTTGGAACATCATTGTTTTGATTCCGGGATATACCTGTCAAATGGGTCAAATAAATAAAAGCAAAAAAATAATCCTCTATCGTTGTTTCATAGCGATCAATCATTTTTGTTTCTTTTCGCCAGCAAAGCAATGACCATTCTCGGTTGATGTATTTTCACTAATTAGAATGTACAAATTGTCTAAATCTGTACTGAATTTTAATGAATTTTCATTTCCTTGTGCGGTATATACAAACTCTTCCATCTCATAACAATAACAGTCGAAAATGTACACCGAGAAAATTGAATATATTGATTCCACACATATTTTTTTTGCAACTTGTAGTAGCAAATAAAAATTACCTGTCACGCATAGATATCATGTGAAAACTAATGAAATTATAATAGTATGCCACATAGAAATTTGTTTCATAGCAGATATCATGTAATTTTTCTGTTTGCCTCTCGTTTATTCTGCTCTATATTTTATGCATTGGGCGTTTTCGATCATGAATTTATAAAAATCACAGAAAAATAAACGAGACTGAATTGAAGAAAGGCAAACTCTGCCTTTTACTAATTCGTAGTTCAACTAAACGGTTTGTGGTTACAAGCAGGCCATATTTTTCTGCGTGTACCAAAAGTGCGGACCAAAGACTTTTACTAGAGAGACTTTCGATAACTTGACAGATATATACCGAAAGCAAAACAAACATGTTCCGAGGCGAAAACAATGGGAACACCAGCGACAATCCTTATCTAGTGTTCTGAATCTACTGCGATGAGTCACCAGTAGCTGGGGCACTTTTTCCGACCGTCGTCATCGCCAACTGCTTTCCTTCGGTGGACTGGCTGCTTGCTAGTGCTTGAACGAATACGAATGATGAGAAAAACCGACCGACAGATATTTATATAATCGCGCTTATATGCACTACTATCGCTTTCTCGCTCGTTCTCGTGCCGTGCATGAGCCTTTCCTTTCCGTTCGGCTTCTAATGGCCCAACCAAAGGAATATGCCGTCTTTCCCCCACCAACTGCTCTCGTCAAGCAACCCAATGCGAATAATCATAGGAACAAACATGTAGTGGACCTATATATAAACTTTTCATTATTTTATTGTTCGGTTGGTCTACCATAATGACGGCTCTGTGCGAGATGGGCTGCAAAATTTTCACTTTTTCGAGTCGTTTTCGAAAGATTTTTCAAAACACAATTTTTTGTTATTAGTGCATGTTATACATACTTCAAATTTTAATACAGCATAGAGGAACATATTTTCAACAAATTGGCCTAAAAATCAAATCATTCTGTTAAGTATGATAAAAGTTATTAACGTTCAAAATCTGACGCGACGCCGCAGCCGATATTTTGAAACGGGACCCCTATATTGAAAGCTTAAATGTATTCTACATTAATAAACGAGACTGAAATGAAAAATAGGCAAACTCAATTTGAAGTTCAACTAAATTGTGTTTGTGGTTAAAAGTAGGCCATATTTTTCTGCGTGTACCAAAAGCGCGTACCAAAGACTTTTACTAGAGAGACTTTCGATACTTTGACAGATATATACCGGAAGCAAAACAATAAACATGTTCCGAGGCGAAATCAATGGAAACACCAGCGACAATCCTAATCTAGTGTTCTGTATCTACTGCATTTCTCAATCTTTTCAACGCCAATATGGCACAAAAAGTTACTAGTACACTATGAATTTCGTCGTACGTGATGGCAGTTCTCATTGCACTACAATACATTATAGTAGAGGTAGCAACATTTATTAATTTTTTAATTCATTATCTTTCCAGTATAGTAGGGTTACCAAATGGACTGAGAGGCAATTAAGGACATCCCTGACAAATGTTATGCCAGTTATGTCACTTGAGCCAGAATGCTGAAAAAACAGTCGGAATTCTGACCAATTTTCCAGCGGTTGAACTGGGATGTTGAATCTCAATCGAGAAAAATTAGAATGATGTGGTGCCAATACCAAACGAAGATACCACTTTGGCCAAACCTTATATTGAGCTATCCAACAAATTATGGTTACTTCTGAGTAAAACAAATTTTGGTCGCCATGAGTCGCAGAGTATGCATTCACAAAAAAAAATCACTGGAAGGAATTGAAATTGATTCTCTTGGAAAAAAGTTTATCTGAATTGGTCCAATTTTTGATTCGAGTATTTCAAGTGGTATCTGGCTAATTACTCAAGTAATGTTGGTTTCCAATGCTAGAGGATGTCACCGTCGCTATGTTTTCTTCACTGCGTGCTGGATGTGGTCGATTTGTACGCTTATCATCCAATAACAAGAACTACAACGCTAATTTTGTGGTTGTATGGCGAATAGTTGAAACAGTTGGCCGAAGATGTCGACCTTATTATGATTGGAGTTCACTAAACACATTTCCACAGATCGCTGATTTTCGAAATATAGTTGAATAAATGGAAGACGGTGAGCAGAGAAGAGAAGTAGCACTTCGAACAAAAAAAAATCACGAAAGTTCTCACAAAAGCGAATCGGATTTGTCGCTGGTTTTCCTTGGTTTGATTTGAGAGTGCACCCGTATGACGTTTCAACTAGTATAACTTTTGAAACTGGCTCGTATAAATCGTTGCTGGCGGTAAGGTCGAGCTTCGCTAAAGCGTACAGTAAATAACAGAGAATGTATTATTGCATTTCGTATCATAGATTTTACTTTTCTGATTGATATTATGCTTATTGCTGTATGTAATTAATGAACGCTCGTTTTCTAAAACGACATTATCTGTTATTTTTGCGGGGCGTCCGAAAAATCATCCAGTTTCAACAGAATGTTCTCTGATTACCTGGTCCGACGCAAATGCTTTTTATCAATTTTGCATATTGAAGAGTAACTCGTAAGGAACCTTTACTAAGCAGCACATGATTGCAGAGCCCCCTTTCTAAGTAGTGGAACGTGATCTTCCGCATGGGTGGTGTCATAAATATTACTTGTGATAATTAAGCTGAAGAAATAAACTTTTTTTTTCTGAATTCCAATCCAATGCAGTGAAAACTAATGGTAGTACTTAAGGTCACAAGAGCACTTAGCACATATTAGGGAATCCAATGGAAGATTTTGTAGTGATAATTCAATTTTGTAAAACAAATATTTGTAATTTTGCGAACAAAAAAATAAAAAAAAGTTCTTTAACAGTTTACTAATTTTTAAATTTATTTTAGAAAAATTCTTTAAATTGGCTGCTGAGTAACTGATTAATATTTGCTTCTCGGTACGCTGATCTGAAAAGTGTGTAGCAGCGATGCCACAAGTACAGATTTATCTAGAAAGGTACAGATTTTTCGAATATTTTTGGTACAGATTCTGTACGATACGGATACCATATTTTTGTAAAAAAGTACAGTTTGGTACAGATTTTTTTTAACTTGACATGTAAAATAATTTAACACTGCGATGCATACCAATAAACAGGTTGTAAATGTTGAGTTAGACCAACGACACGACGAGACACTTGCATTCCGAAAGTGTATCACAAATATGACTACCCCTCAGTGACTCAGGTAACTGGTACTGTCAAATTTGATATTTGATCACAAAATGCTAGAAACCAGCACCACTGACTAACCTGTTCGCGTTGGTCTCCTTTGGTTACTGTTGTTATCCCTGGTTACGCAGGTAAAAATAACAACAGAATCTTTTTCTTGCCGATATTTTATTTTGAAACGTTTTTAAATAAAATTATTCATTGAGAATTTCGCGACTAAAGCTGCCGGCGGTTTTCAGTTATGTGGCCCTAGTGATCCGTTCAGTTTTGATAAGTCAAAATCAGCCACCCGTTGGAGAACACTTCGTTGGTCTATGTCCATTGTGTTTCATGTATATTATACCGGTTAATCTAAATAAGGCAGTTTCTTTTTAACCGAAGCGCCCAAACTGTAACCACCGTTCGTCAAAAATTCAAGGCCACCCGTCGCAAGAGTGCCAAAAAGGTGTGAG